>NC_068440.1:24215027-24310027 GCF_023373465.1 Oncorhynchus keta | reverse complement strand
CTGTCAGGAGGAATGGTCCAAAATTCACCAAACTTATTGTGGGAAGCTTGTGGAAGGCTACCCAAAAAGTTTGACCCAAGTAAAACAGTTTAAAGGCAATGCTAGCAAACACTAATTGAGTGTATGTAAATTTCTGACCCACTGGGAATGTGATGAAAGAAATAAACCTGAAGTAAATCATTCTCTCTACTATTATTCTGACATTTCACATTCTTAAAATGGAGTGGTGATCCTAACTGACAAAAGACAGGGAATTGTTACTAGGATTAAATGTCAGCAATTGTGAAAAACTGAGTTTAAATGTACTTGGCTAAGGTGTATGTAAACTTCTGATTTCAACTGTATTTTCAATGCAGCATCATAACGGCCTCTTGTTGGATCCACTTACTGGATGAAACTACGTTAGAAACAGATTATAAATGCAGCATTATTACATTAACATGGCCGTTAGTACCCTTAAAAAAGGTGTACGATGCCAAAGTTTGTCCAATGAGAACACAATGCTTCACTTTTTACATTTTCATTATTTCCCAGAAATATTTGACTGTGCTTGTTGATTTTAGAACGGCCCCTCTTATAAATATGCAACTGTGGCAGCCTCTTCCCAGACGCCTTCATATGTGTTGTGCTGGAGGGGGTTTCTAGTCGAGGAAGTGGGTCGACAGGTTTGGCCTGAGTCATGTCTGACTCCTGGTGGGTGGCCATGATGCATAGACACCACAGACTCTCCCCTTGGGAGGGGGGTTCTTTCATCTCTGGTCTGGTTTGGGGGACCGGAGGTACAAATGTAGGACCTTAATTTGAGCCAGTTTGCTACAGCAGGAAAATAATCCTGCAGCAACAGGATATATGAATTATAGACGGGTTCGTTGGTTAGCAACAAAACCGAGGCGTGCTCAACAATGGGGAAAAACAGACAGGGTTGTCTTAGACTTTTGATAACATGTAAGCTATATTTCTTCTCCATGTTTATTGAAAACATAAATACATTTGCAGAATGAACACTTGTTGTCTCTCAAATACATTGTTACAGTTGTTTGTTAGCTAGCCAGCGAATTTTAGCCATATTTGCATTGACATGAAATCAGTCAAAACACCTCAAATCAAGACATGGTATCAATAACATGATGAAACATGCTGAAACAAGCCACTTATGATTCCCCACATGGCAGTGTCATTCTTGCTAGAAATCTGGCCACCCAGAATCACAACACGCTTACTTCTGCTCCATGGAAGCGTGCACTTCGTTTTCGTGTCGTTGTCAGCTGACCCATCTATTATGTGGATTATAATTAATGGCCATTTTTTGTAGGGATTTATACATTGTTTTTTAGGGAAAATTACGTCTGACATGTTGAAGTGGAAATTAGTATCCTTTTTAAACCTTAAATAAGCTAAAAGTTTGCTTTTCCACTTTATATTCTCATCAACAAAATACTGATCTATATGTTTGAGGACTAGCGCATTGAGCCAAAGACTGATCTGTATGATTGAGAGCTAGGGCAATGAGCAATAGACTGATCTGTATGTTTGAGAGCTAGGGCACTGAGCAATAGACTGATCTGTATGTTTGAGAGCTAGGGCAATGAGCAAAAGACTGATCTGTATGTTTGAGAGCTAGGGCAATGAGCAAAATACTGATCTGTATGATTCATGGCTAGGGCAATGAGCAATAGACTGATCTGTATGATTCATGGCTAGGGCAATGAGCAATAGACTGATCTGTATGATTCATGGCTAGGGCAATGAGCAATAGACTGATCTGTATGATTCATGGCTATGGCAATGAGCAATAGACTGATCTGTATGTTTGAGAGCTAGGGCAATGAACAATAGACTGATCTGTATGTTTGAGAGCTAGGGCAATGAGCAATAGACTGATCTGTATGATTCATGGCTAGGGCAATGAACAATAGACTGATCTGTATGTTTGAGAGCTAGGGCAATGAACAATAGACTGATCTGTATGTTTGAGAGCTAGGGCAATGAGCAATAGACTGATCTGTATGTTTGAGAGTTAGGGCAATGAGCAATAGACTGATCTGTATGATTCATGGCTAGGGCAATGAGCAATAGACTGATCTGTATGTTTGAGAGCTAGGGCAATGAGCAATAGACTGATCTGTATGTTTGAGAGCTAGGGCACTGAGCAATAGCACTGAGCAATAGACTGATCTGTATGTTTGAGAGCTAGGGCACTGAGCAATAGACTGATCTGTATGTTTGAGAGCTAGGGCACTGAGCAATAGACTGATCTGTATGTTTGAGAGCTAGGGCAATGAGCAATAGACTGATGTGTATGTTTGAGAGCTAGGGCAATGAACAATAGACTGATCTGTATGTTTGAGAGCTAGGGCACTGAGCAATAGACTGATCTGTATGTTTGAGAGCTAGGGCAATGAGCAATAGACTGATGTGTATGTTTGAGAGCTAGGGCATGAGCAAAAGACTGATCTGTATGTTTGAGAGCTAGGGCAATGAGCAAAATACTGATCTGTATGATTCATGGCTAGGGCAATGAGCAATAGACTGATCTGTATGATTCATGGCTAGGGCAATGAGCAATAGACTGATCTGTATGTTTGAGAGCTAGGGCAATGAGCAATAGACTGATCTGTATGACTCATGGCTAGGGCAATGAGCAATAGACTGATCTGTATGTTTGAGAGCTAGGGCAATGAGCAATAGACTGATCTGTATGATTCATGGCTAGGGCAATGAGCAATAGCATGATCTGTATGTTTGAGGGCTGGGGCAATTAGCAAAAGATTGATCTGTATGTTTGATGGCTAGGGCAATGAGCAACAGACTGATCTGGACAGGGCCACAGTGTCTCCCGACCCCTCCTGTCTCAGCCTTCAGTATTTATGCTGCAGTAGTTTATGTGTCGGTGGGCTAAGGTCAGTCTGTTATATCTGGAGTACTTCTCCTGTCTTATCCAGAATCCTGTGTGAATTTAAGTATGCTCTCTCTAATTTTCTCTCTTTCTCTCTCTCGGAGGACCTGAGCCCTAGGACCATGCCTCAGGACTACCTGGCTTGATGACTCCTTGCTGTCCCCAGTCCACCTGGCCGTGCTATTGCTCCAGTTTGAACTGTTCTGCCTGCGGCTATGGAACCCTGACCTGTTCACTGGACGTGCTACCTATCTCAGACCTGCTGTTTTCAACTCTAGAGACAGCAGGAGCTGTAGAGATACTCTTAATGATCGGCTATGAAAAGCCAATTGACATTTACTCCTGAGGTAC
This sequence comes from Oncorhynchus keta, assembly GCF_023373465.1. Classification (NCBI taxonomy): domain Eukaryota; kingdom Metazoa; phylum Chordata; class Actinopteri; order Salmoniformes; family Salmonidae; genus Oncorhynchus; species Oncorhynchus keta. Next base: position 24,306,780 of record NC_068440.1, on the reverse strand, counting down.
TGACCTGTTGCACCCTCAACAACCACTGTGATTATTATTATTTGACCCTGTTGGTCATCTATGAACATTTTAACATCTTGGCCATGTTCTGTTATAATCTCCACCCTGCACAGCCAGAAGAGGACTGGCCACCCCTCATAGCCTGATTCCTCTCTAGGTTTCTTCCTAGGTTCTGGCCTTTCTAGGGAGTTTTTCCTAGCCACCGTGCTTCTACACCAGCATTGCCTGTTTGGGGTTTTAGGCTGGGTTTCTGTACAGCACTTTGTGACATCAGTTGATGTAAGAAGGGCTTTATAAATACATGTGATTGATTTATCTGTATGTGTGAGGGCTAGGGCAATGAGCAAAAGACTGGATCTGTATGTGTGAGGGCTAGGGCAATGAGCAAAAGACTGGATCTATATGTGTGAGGGCTAGGGCAATGAGCAAAAGACTGGATTGTCCGTGTTCATTTTAGCACTTTGACTGACATGTTGATAGATGAAACGCAATCCAATCTGAGGTATTGGTGGTGAAGTCATTTGAGGCAAAAGCATATTTGGAATACATTTTAGAATTTAGAATGAGTTGCATCTTTGAATACCTTCATTGTGTTATTTTTACTACACCGCTATAATTAAATTTCCAGAAAAATTGCTGATGTGTTACCAGTACTACTCCCAGTACTCTCAGACACCACACACACACACACACACACACACACACACACACACACACACACACACACACACACACACACACACACACACACACACACACACACACACACACACCCGTTCTCACTCATCGCCTAATTTGATAACGACTCTACGATCAAAACATGCTAGTGTTTGACATTTGGCCTGACTAAATGGCCTTTTGATGCGTGGCAGCCTGGGAGAGAGCAGCCCCCATGGAAGGCTGTGGGCCCCCCTGCAGCCCCCTGACCCTGGTAATGATGGGGAGGTCAGAAGCCAGGTTGTGTGAAAGCCGCTCCACATCCTCCTTCTCACTGGTATGGCTGAGAACCAGCGCTGCTTGTGTGATCCCATGAAATATATGCCTTCAGGGGCTGGGACCGGGGCAGGATCGGTGCAGGACCAGGGTAGCAGATGCAACCGGAAAAGGCAAACCCTCTGCATGTTGTGGTTCGCCGCCGTGACCGTGAGGGGACTGTCTATCTGTCTGGAATGGAGGAGAAGGAGATGCTGACAGAGGGAAGGGGGGTAAAAGAAATAGGTAGAGACACAGAGAGAGAGAGAGAGTGAGAGAGAGAGAGAGAGAGAGAGAGAGAGAGAGAGAGAGAGAGAGAGAGAGAGAGAGAGAGAGCGAGAGCAAGAGAAAGAGAGAGAGAGAGAGTGAGAGCGAGAGTGCGAGAGAGACAGAGAGAGAGAGAGAGAGAGAGCGAGAGAGAGCGAGAGAGAGAGAGAGAGAGAGAGAGAGAGAGAGAGAGAGAGAGAGAGAGAGAGAGAGAGGGAGAAAGAGGAAGAGAGAGAGCGAGAGCAAGAGAAAGAGAAAGAGAGAGAGAGAGAGTGAGAGCGAGAGTGCGAGCCTGAAGGGCAGGAACGCTTATTCTTCTTTCATCTTGTTCTGTCTGTCTGGTGATCTCCTGGTGCTCTCCTGGTGCTCCCGTCTATAAGCCATGACTGTCTGCTAGGCTTGTTATGATACAACCACATCAATGTTGCTATCCTGACCCTAATTACAGTAGCTTCAGACCAGAATGTCTAGTCAATCTCTCTGGAATCTGTTTTAAGCTCCTTTGTCTGCATCCCCTTCTAAGACCATTTAAAGAAACATTCTGGAACAATCGTCATTCATATCAATTTGTTTTGTTATTAATCTAATGCCTGTTGGCGTCATACAGAACAGTGCTGTATATTAAAACACTGCTTTTAAGACAACATCCTTCACGTCTAATGTAAGTGCATATAGGCCTTACACACTTCACTCTGAACTGTTTCTCCCTCCCTGCTGGCTGCTTGGTTTCTCTGGTGAACATGCTGCTCTCCAGTAGAGGGTAGAGAGTAGACATGTGCAGCTATGGGGGTTTGATCACACTGAGCAACTGCACATCCCTGTTCAGCTCTGCATGTCATAAAGCTGTCAACAGGTTACAAGGCAAACTACCAGAGAACTCTTAAACCTGTGTCTACCAAAAAAAAGGCCCCACCCCTCAAATACCCCATATCACAACCCCTGCAGTCAGTATGGTAAAACAGACCCCCCTCCACCCTCCTCCTCTACCCCCATCCATTCCCCCCTGTCCCCTTCCACCCCTGCAACGTGTGTAAAATTAGGATTGGGGCCCAGTGGCCCGGGTCATCTGCTCTCTGTAATTGCATTTCCACGCTTGACTCTCGTTAGTCACATTTACAGGGTGCTGTCTGCTCGCTGGGTTAGTAGTGTTAAAGTACACTTGACTTGCTGTAATACCAATTGCACCTGGGTGGCTAAAGCATTACACTGGACATGTCTAAAAGAATCCGAAAACACCAGAAAGAACCAGAAAGCACTAGATTCTAAAAGAATCCGAAAACCCCAGAAAGAACCAGAAAGCACTAGATTCTAAAAGAATCCGAAAACACCAGAAAGAACCAGAAAGCACTAGATTCTAAAAGTCTGAAATCACCAGAAAGAACCAGAAAGCACTAGATTCTAAAAGTCTGAAACCACCAGAAAGAACCAGAAAGCACTAGATTCTAAAAGTCTGAAAACACCAGAAAGAACCAGAAAGCACTAGATTCTAAAAGTCTGAAATCACCAAAAAGAACCAGAAAGCACTAGATTCTAAAAGTCTGAAATCACCAGAAAGAACCAGAAAGCACTAGATTTCTAAAAGTCTGAAAACACCAGAAAGAACCAGAAAGCACTAGATTCTAAAAGTCTGAAAACACCAGAAAGAACCAGAAAGCACTAGATTCTAAAAGAAGCTGAGATCACCAGAAAGAACCAGAAAGCACTAGATTCTAAAAGTCTGAAAACACCAGAAAGAACCAGAAAGCACTAAAAGTGTAATAAAAAAAACACTGGAATATTAAAGCACCAGCAACATAAAGTAGTAGAATCTGCCTGTAACATGTACCAAGGTAGTTTGAGGCCCACACGCATGAATTATGCTTCTACATCTACATTGCTTGCTCTCTGGGGTTTTAGGCTCCGTTTCTTTATAGCACTAAATACATTTGATTGATTGATTGTTTAGGTTTAATTTCTGTGACCTCATGACCTTCACAGTTTACAATCTGATAACTGATCAAAGTAAACATGGCTTATGTCATATGGGTAACACCAGTGACAGGCAGGTTAACACTGACATTTCTCACACAGTCATGTAGAACCTGTCACTAAACCTCCATTATACCACTCATGCCTTGTCTGATAGCTTTGAGTCAGGGCCTAGGGGCTCAGAGGGGCCAGGCGGGGCCAGGAGAGGCCAGGAGGGGCTGGTGAGTGATGTGAGAGAGTATGGAGAGCCTCACTGTGAGGTTTGTGTTAGCCTGATTACTGTTTATTTGGCTGTTAGTCTGACAGGGAACACAGTGGACAGGCACACGCATGCATAGACACACAAAGAAACACATGCACGCGCACACACACACACACACACACACACACACAAATGCACGTACACGCGCACACACAAACACACACACAGCACTGACAGGTTGTTTTCAGAAGGTCCCGTGGCAGCACAAACCCAAACATACTGGGGTCACACACCCTCACCCCTCCATCCGGAGCCCAGGGACTGAAGAGGTTCCCGCTCAACCAGACCGGCTTAATAAATTCATAAGCACATATGAAAAATAATGTTTTTGTCTTTCATGGCACCAGATACATTCTCTACATGTTTGTAAAGAGGGGACTTTCCAGAATCTTTCCCCAGAATTCATTCTGTTGAAGATACATTAAATAATTGTTGTGTAACTTTTTTTTTAAACATTTTTTTTTGATATAGAGAATTTATAATGAGATCCTCCCAGACATGCACATGTCTTGAAAACATCACATGCTGTTTCACCACACACACACACACACACACACACACACACACACACACACACACACACACACACACACACACACACACACACACACACACACACACACACACACACACACACACACACACACACACACACACACTCTGACTTGCTCAAGATGGTATACTACGCACATGAGCACATACTTGCATGTACACTACGACCCCGTATAAATGTAGACACTTGCATGTACACTACGACCCTGTATAAATGTAGACACTTGCATGTACACTACAACCCTGTATAAATGTAGACACTTGCATGTACACTACGACCCTGTATAAATGTAGACACTTGCATGTACACTACGACCCTGTATAAATGTAGACACTTGCATGTACACTACAACCCTGTATAAATGTAGACACTTGCATGTACACTACGACCCTGTATAAATGTAGACACTTGCATGTACACTACGACCCTGTATAAATGTAGACACTTGCATGTACACTACGACCCTGTATAAATGTAGACACTTGCATGTACACTACAACCCTGTATAAATGTAGACACTTGCATGTACACTACGACCCTGTATAAATGTAGACACTTGCATGTACACTACAACCCTGTATAAATGTAGACACTTGCATGTACACTACAACCCTGTATAAATGTAGACACTTGCATGTACACTACAACCCTGTATAAATGTAGACACTTGCATGTACACTATGACCCTGTATAAATGTAGACACTTGCATGTACCCTACGACCCTGTATAAATGTAGACACTTGCATGTACACTACGACCCTCTATAAATGTAGACACTTGCATGTACACTACAACCCTGTATAAATGTAGACACTTGCATGTACACTACGACCCTCTATAAATGTAGACACTTGCATGTACACTACGACCCTCTATAAATGTAGACACTTGCATGTACACTACGACCCTCTATAAATGTAGACACTTGCATGTACACTACGACCCTGTATAAATGTAGACACTTGCATGTACACTACAACCCTGTATAAATGTAGACACTTGCATGTACACTACAACCCTGTATAAATGTAGACACTTGCATGTACCCTACGACCCTGTATAAATGTAGACACTTGCATGTACACTACAACCCTGTATAAATGTAGACACTTGCATGTACACTACGACCCTGTATAAATGTAGACACTTGCATGTACACTACAACCCTGTATAAATGTAGACACTTGCATGTACACTACGACCCTGTATAAATGTAGACACTTGCATGTACACTACGACCCTGTATAAATGTAGACACTTGTATGTACACTACAACCCTGTATAAATGCAGACACTTGCATGTACACTACGACCCTGTATAAATGTAGACACTTGCAAGTACACTACGACCCTGTATAAATGTAGACACTTGCATGTACACTACGACCCTCTATAAATGTAGACACTTGCATGTACCCTACGACCCTCTATAAATGTAGACACTTGCATGTACCCTACGACCCTGTATAAATGTAGACACTTGCATATACACTACAACCCTGTATAAATGTAGACACTTGCATGTACACTACGACCCTGTATAAATGTAGACACTTGCATGTACACTACGACCCTCTATAAATGTAGACACTTGCATGTACCCTACGACCCTGTATAAATATAGACACTTGCATGTACACTACGACCCTGTATAAATGTAGACACTTGCATGTACACTACGACCCTGTATAAATGTAGACACTTGCATGTACCCTACGACCCTGTATAAATGTAGACACTTGCATGTACACTACGACCCTGTATAAATGTAGACACTTGCATGTACACTACAACCCTGTATAAATGTAGACACTTGCATGTACACTACGACCCTGTATAAATGTAGACACTTGCATGTACACTACGACCCTGTATAAATGTAGACACTTGCATGTACACTACGACCCTGTATAAATGTAGACACTTGCATGTACACTACGACCCTGTATAAATGTAGACACTTGCATGTACCCTACGACCCTGTATAAATATAGACACTTGCATGTACACTACGACCCCATATAAATGCAGACACTTGCATGTACACTACGACCCTGTATAAATGTAGACACTTGCATGTACACTACGACCCTGTATAAATGTAGACACTTGCATGTACCCTACGACCCTGTATAAATGTAGACACTTGCATGTACACTACGACCCTGTATAAATGTAGACACTTGCATGTACACTACGACCCTGTATAAATGTAGACACTTGCATGTACACTACGACCCTCTATAAATGTAGACACTTGCATGTACACTTAGACCCTGTATAAATGTAGACACTTGCATGTACACTACGACCCTGTATAAATGTAGACACTTGCATGTACACTACGACCCTGTATAAATGTAGACACTTGCATGTACACTACGACCCTGTATAAATGTAGACACTTGCATGTACACTACGACCCTGTATAAATGTAGACACTTGCATGTACACTACGACCCCATATAAATGCAGACACTTGCATGTACACTATGACCCTGTATAAATGTAGACACTTGCATGTACACTACGACCCTGTATAAATGTAGACACTTGTATGTACACTACGACCCCATATAAATGCAGACACTTGCATGTACACTACGACCCCATATAAATGTAGACACTTGCATGTACACTACGACTGTCACACCTTGGTCATCGTATTTTGTGCTTTCGTTATATATTTGTTCAGGCCAGGGTGTGACATGGGTTTATTGTGTTGTCGTATTGGGTTTTTTGTAGGCATTGGGATTGTGGTTGATTAGGGGTGTGTCTAGTTTAGGCTTGGCTGCCTGAGGCAGTTCTCAATCAGAGTCAGGTGATTCTTGTTGTCTCTGATAGGGAACCGTATTTAGGTAGCCTGGGTTTCACTGTGTATTTCGTGGGTGATTGTTCCTGTCTCTGTGTAGTGTTCACCAGATAGGCTGTAATTAGGTTTCACGTTCCGTTTGTTGTTTTGTATTTGTATAAGTTATTTCATGTATCGCGATTCATTTATTAAAGACATGAGTAACCACCACGCTGCATTTCGGTCCGACTCTCTTTCGACAAACGAAGAACGCCGTTACAGAATCACCCACCACACACGGACCGAGTGGTGTGGTTACAGGAAGCGACAGCAGGAGCAGTGAAGGGAGGACGTTATGGACAGCAGAAGTATGGAGTATACGACGTGGGATGAAATAGACAGGTGGGCGGTCGACCCAGAGAGAGTGCCGGAGCCCGCCTGGGATTCGCTGGAGCAGTGCGAAGAGGGCAATAGGAGAATGGAGTCGAAGAGGAAGACACGGCGGCGCAGAAAGAAACCCGAAAGTCAGCCCCAAAAATGTATTGGGGGAGGGCTCAGGGAGAGAGTGGCAGAGTCAGGAGTCAGACCTGAGCCAACTCTCCCTGTTAATCGTGAGGAGCAGTGATCAAAGGACTTCTGGACTTGGGAGGAAATATTAGACGGAAAAGGACCCTGGGCTCAGCCTGGAGAATATCGCCGTCCCAAGGAAGAACTGGAGGCGGAAAAGCGGAGAGGCGCTGGTATGAGGAGGCAGCACGGCGACGCGGATGGAAGCCTGAGAGTCAGCCCAAAAAATGTATTGGGGGGGGCTTACAGGGAGTATGGCTATGCCAGGTAGGAGACCTGCGCAAACTCCCTGTGCTTACCGGGGAGCTAGAGAGACCGGGCAGGCACCGTGTTATGCTATGGAGCACACAGTGTTTCCAGTGCGGGTGCATAGCCCGGTGCGGTACATACCAGCTCTTCGTATTGGCCGGGCTAGAGTGGGCATCGAGCCAGGTAAGGTTGGGCAGGCTCGGTGCTCAAGAGCTCCAGTGCGCCTGCACGGTCCGGTCTATCCAGAGCCACCTCCACACACCAGTCCTCCGGTAGCAGCTCCCCGCACCAGGCTTCCTGTGCGTGTCCTCGATCCAGTATCACCAGTTCCAGCACCACGCACCAGGCCTTCAGTGCGCCTCGCCTGTTCAGCACAGCCAGAGCCTTCCTCCTCTACAGCGCTGCCGGAGCCTCCTGCCTGTTCGGAGCAGCCTGAGCTGCCAGTCTGCATGAAGCAGCCAGAGCTGTCAGTCTGCGTGAAGCAGCCAGAGCTGTCAGTCTGCAAGGAGCTGTCAGTCTGCAAGGAGATGCCAGTCTGCAAGGAGCTGCCAGTCTGCAAGGTGCTGCCAGCCTGCATGAAGCAGCCAGAGCTGTCAGTCTGTATGAAGCAGCCAGAGCTGCCAGTCTGCATGAAGCAGCCAGAGCTGCCAGTCTGCAAAGAGCTGTCAGTCTGCAAGGGGCTGTCAGCCTGCATGGAGCAGCCAGAGCTGCTAGTCTGCAAGGAGCTGCCAGTCTGCAAGGTGCTGCCAGCCTGCATGGAGCAGCCAGAGATGTCAGTCTGCATGATGCAGCCAGAGCTGTCAGTCTGCATAGAGCAGCTAGATCTGCCAGTCAGCCATGATCTTCTAGATCTGCCAGTCAACCAGATTCTTCCAGATCTGCCAGTCAACCAGTCTCTTCCAGATCTGCCAGTCAACCAGTCTCTTCCAGATCTGCCAGTCAACCAGAATCTTCCAGATCCGCCAGCCAGCCAGGATCTACCAGAGCCTACTACCTGCCTGAGCTTCATCTCAGTACTGGGCTTTCCTCTCAGTACTGGGCTTTCTCTCAGTCCCGGGCTTCCCCCCAGGTCCGGGGCATCCCCTCAGTCCCGGGCTGCCCCTCAGTCCTGGGCTGCCCCTCAGTACCCGGGCTGCCCCTCAGTACCGAGCTGCCCCTCAGTCCCGAGCTGCCCCTCAGTCCTGAGCTGCCCCTCGGTCCCGAGCTGCCCCTCAGTTCAGTGGGGTTCTGGGTGAGGACTATTAGGCCATGGTCGGCGGCGAGGGTGGATTATCCCAGGACGCGAAGGGGAGGAACTATGACATTAATGGAGTGGGGTCCACGTCCCGAGCCGGAACCGCCACCATGGACAGACGCCCACCCGGACCCTCCCTATGGTTGTAAGGTGCGTCCGGGAGTCCGCACCTTAGGGGGGGGTTCTGTCACGCCTTGGTCATTGTATTTTGTGTTTTCGTTATATATTTGTTCAGGCCAGGGTGAGACATGGGTTTATTGTGTTGTCGTATTGTTTTTTTTGTAGGCATTGGGATTGTGGTTGATTAGGGGTGTGTCTAGTTTAGGCTTGGCTGCCTGAGGCAGTTCTCAATCAGAGTCAGGTGATTCTTGTTGTCTCTGATAGGGAACCGTATTTAGGTAGCCTGGGTTTCACTGTGTATTTCGTGGGTGATTGTTCCTGTCTCTGTGTAGTGTTCACCAGATAGGCTGTAATTAGGTTTCACGTTCCGTTTGTTGTTTTGTATTTGTATAAGTTATTTCATGTATCGCGATTCATTTATTAAAGACATGAGTAACCACCACGCTGCATTTCGGTCCGACTCTCTTTCGACAAACGAAGAACGCCGTTACAACGACCCCGTATAAATGCAGACACTTGCACCCTCACATGTTCCTTGCCTAACACATAAGCTCACAGACACACAGCCGTGCATAAATGAATGCAGACACAACCACGCACACAATTTCCTATGACATTCTGCATTATACCATCTGCAGGTCATGCCCTCTCCCTCCCTTTGCCTCTTGGTACAAGGAACTCTACACACACACACACACACACACACACACACACACACACACACACACACACACACACACACACACACACACACACACACACACACACACACACACACACACTAAAGTATAAACACACAATGTTTAAGAGGTCAATGCTGTTCGGTCTGCTGGTCACACATCCACACCCTTCTCCCACCATGTCCTACTCTCTACCCTCACCCCCTGCCCTCTCCCCCCACCATGTCCTACGTTCTACCCCCTGACCTGCAGAGGCCTGTTGCCTGCCTTGTGTCTGTCAGACAGCTTGTTGGGCTCACCACCTGTGTGTGTCGGGTTGGGGGTTGGGGGGCTGACTGGGCCCTGCAGTAACGGCTGCTCACCGCCGGACCCACAGCTGTCTGCCCATGTTAGTTAGCCTGGCCTGTGACCCCCCCTCCACTGCTTCCCATGCCTGGAGAGGAGGGAGGAGGGGAAATGGGAGAGGTTTACAGCTGAGGTCATGTAGCCACCACCATCCTCTCCCCACTTACCACATACCCCCATTCCATACTACTAAACACACTACTGACACGGTACAGTAATCTGTCCTTTCTTTTGTGTCAGTGTGTGTGTGTGTGTGTGTGTGTGTGTGTGTGTGTGTGTGTGTGTGTGTGTGTGTGTGTGTGTGTGTGTGTGTGTGTGTGCGGTGTGCGTGCGTGTGTGTGTGTGTGTGTGTGTGCGTGCGTGTGCGTGCGTGAGTGCGTGCGTGTGTGTGTGTGTGTGTGTGTGTGTGTGTGTGTGTGTGTGTGTGTGTGTGTGTGTGTGTGTGTGTGTGCGCGTGCGTGCGTGTGTGCGTGTGCGTGTGTGTGCGTGCGTGTGTTTGTGTTTAGACTTGTCTAGCTACATTGGTGCATCCATTTTTCTTCGAGAATGTTTCTCCCAGACTAAATTCAGGGGGAATGTTTTTCACAGAATGCCATAACACTTCAATACATGTCACCAGAGAGTAAATGCTCTCAGAGCCTCTGTCACCAGGAACCTGTTTGGTTTGCAGCTTCAACAGGATGTGGTCTTTGCTTAGCCTGGTCCCAGATCTGTTTGTGCTGTCTTGCCAACTCCTATAGTCATCATCACACCAAAGTTGGCAAAACAGCACACACATATCTGAAACCAAGCTAGTCCTGTCTAAACAGGATATGGTGGGCAGCCAGAGTGGCGGTTGTGATCCGTCCCTTTGTGTGGGGTGAAACCAAAATGCTATATGCTCAGTCTTGGGTAACAAAAGTCTTGGATAATAGCCAAAATGTTTGTTTTGTTCTTAATTCCTGTGCAATGAATAAATATCAGAAATGTTTTTGTTGAAAAGTCAACCCTCTACACAACATGTGTTAAACTCATTCCACGGAGGGCCGAGTGTCTGCGGGTTTTCGTTCCTCCCTTGCACTTGATTGATTAATTAAGGTCACTAATAAGTAAGGAACTCCCCTCACCTGGTTGACTTAATTGGAATGAAAAAACAAAAACCAGCAGACACTACGCCCTCCATCAGGGGTGTAAAGTACTACTGAAATAGATTTGTGGGGTATCTGTACTTTACTATTTATATTTTTGACTACTTTTCTTTGACTTCACTACATTCCTAAAGAAAATAATGTACTTTTTACATTTTCCCTGACACTCAAAAGATCTCATTACATTTTGAGTGCTTAGCAGGACAGGAACATGGTCTAATTCACACACTTATGAAGAGAACATCGCTGGTCATCCCTACTGCCTCTGATCTGACAGACTCACTAAACAGAGAACATCCCTGGTCATCCCTACTGCCTCTGATCTGACAGACTCACTAAACAGAGAACATCCCTGGTCATCCCTACTGCCTCTGATCTGACAGACTCACTAAACAGAGAACATCCCTGGTCATCCCTACTGACTCTGATCTGACAGACTCACTAAACAGAGAACATCGCTGGTCATCCCTACTGACTCTGATCTGACAGACTCACTAAACAGAGAACATCCCTGGTCATCCCTACTGCCTCTGATCTGACAGACTCACTAAACAGAGAACATCCCTGGTCATCCCTACTGACTCTGATCTGACAGACTCACTAAACAGAGAACATCGCTGGTCATCCCTACTGCCTCTGATCTGACAGACTCACTAAACAGAGAACATCGCTGGTCATCCCTACTGCCTCTGATCTGACAGACTCACTAAACAGAGAACATCGCTGGTCATCCCTACTGCCTCTGATCTGACAGACTCACTAAACAGAGAACATCGCTGGTCATCCCTACTGCCTCTGATCTGACAGACTCACTAAACAGAGAACATCCCTGGTCATCCCTACTGACTCTGATCTGACAGACTCACTAAACAGAGAACATCGCTGGTCATCCCTACTGACTCTGATCTGACAGACTCACTAAACAGAGAACATCGCTGGTCATCCCTACTGCCTCTGATCTGACAGACTCACTAAACAGAGAACATCGCTGGTCATCCCTACTGACTCTAATCTGACAGACTCACTAAACAGAGAACATCGCTGGTCATCCCTACTGCCTCTGATCTGACAGACTCACTAAACAGAGAACATCGCTGGTCATCCCTACTGCCTCTGATCTGACAGACTCACTAAACAGAGAACATCGCTGGTCATCCCTACTGACTCTAATCTGACAGACTCACTAAACAGAGAACATCGCTGGTCATCCCTACTGCCTCTGATCTGACAGACTCACTAAACAGAGAACATCGCTGGTCATCCCTACTGCCTCTGATCTGACAGACTCACTAAACAGAGAACATCCCTGGTCATCCCTACTGACTCTGATCTGACAGACTCACTAAACAGAGAACATCGCTGGTCATCCCTACTGACTCTGATCTGACAGACTCACTAAACAGAGAACATCGCTGGTCATCCCTACTGCCTCTGATCTGACAGACTCACTAAACAGAGAACATCGCTGGTCATCCCTACTGACTCTAATCTGACAGACTCACTAAACAGAGAACATCGCTGGTCATCCCTACTGCCTCTGATCTGACAGACTCACTAAACAGAGAACATCGCTGGTCATCCCTACTGACTCTGATCTGACAGACTCACTAAACACAAATGCTTCATTTGTACATGATGTCTGAGAGTTGGAGTGTGCCCCTCAGATGTCACGTACAAAGACAATTATGCCATCTGGTTTGCATGATATAAGGAATGTGAAAAGATATATACATTTACTTTTGATACTTAAGTACATTTAAAAACAAAAACTTTTTGACTTTTACTCAAGTAGTATTTTAATAGGTGACTTTCACTTTTATTTAAGTAATATTCTATTAAGGTATCTTTACGTTTCCTTAAGGATGACGATTGGGTACTTTTTCCACCACTGCCCTCCATGGAATGAACTTGACACCCCTGCTCTACACTGACTGAATCTGACAAGAGAGGACTGCAATTCTCCCAAATGGGCGGGTGTGAGTTGATGTTTAAATGAAGTTAAGTTAAGCAAATGTTTTCCTCTTTTCTAAACTATGTTTTTGCTTTTTTTTCACTCCTGATTATTTGTGGGAGCCGGGGCCTTTTTTTGGTAATGCCATGAGAAAACATGGGGAGCCTCGATGCTCTGTTTATATTGAACCTGCGTTGCTCAGTATTTGTTGACCCTTGCTGTGAAAGAAGCCGGGTAGAGTGTTTCGGAGAGGTTCACAGGCACAGAAAAGTCATTGTTGGCAATAGCGCCGGCCGAGAGGTGCATGTGTGTGCATGCGTTATCCACACAAATAGACCATGACTGTGAGGTCGGGACCTCTCCCTCAGCTCCCTTGCTGTCTCCACACAGTGCTAGCTAACTGTGAATATGGTGTTCAGAAACTCAGTAGATAATGAGGCTACATGCGTGCGGAATATTCACAAGTAACATGCAGAACATTCTCTAACTGTGAATATTGCGTGCAGAAACCTCACCCCAAACTATGGGCAAACGTGAGGAACCATCAAGAACAGAGAGGAACAGAGTTATAACATCCCCTTTCATTTACCCACTCTTCTATAGAAGTTCTACCCCCAAAACCACTGTTGTAATGCCTGGTGTTCACCACACATAGTTCCTTTGTTGAGGCAGAGTGGAGAGGGATTCCCATGCAGTTCTGTGGCAGATGGGTTTCTCTCTTTGTGACTGTTGTGTGATGGTAGGTAATGATGCATGGTTTTCAAACAGGCTGTGTCAGGGAAGAGCACCAGTAAATAAGGTGTGTGTGTGTACATGTTTGTGTGTGTGTGCGTGTGTGCGTGTGTGTGTGTGTGTGTGTGTGTGTGTGTGTGTGTGTGTGTGTGTGTGTGTGTGTGTGTGTGTGTGTGTGTGTGTGTGTGTGTGTGTGTGTGTGTGTGTGTGTGTGTGTGTGTGTGTTTGTGTGTGTGCATGCGTGTGTGCGTGTGTGCGTATAGGAACCCTGTGAGACTGCCATGGAACTGTAAACACAACAACAGGAACTAGTGAGGATAATCACAGTCTGACCTCATAATGGAGTCGGTCTCTGTACTATCTTCCCTAAAGACAGAGAGGGGCCCGTCAGGCAGTCACACAGTTATATCACATAGGAACCCGTTGTGAAGGTCTCGAAACATCCAAATATACATAATATCTCTGAATAATGCCCGTGATTTGACAGCTAAAAAAGCATGCTTCTGTTATTGGGGGACCAAACTATAACTTGTTGAATCTATTTGAAATCTAACAATTTATTAAACTGCGCGACCAAGACATTATCCACTTTATATTGTAAATACAATCATACTTGGCATAGCACATTCATTATGTATACTGTATATCCTATTGTGTACATACCAGTTTTTTATTTCATCTTTGTTTAACCTTTATTTAACCTCTATTTAACCTTTATGTAACCTTTATTTAACTAGACAAGTCAGTTAAGAACTCATTCTTACTTACAATGACAGCCTACCCCGGCCAAGCCCTCCCCTGACCCAGATGACGCTGGGCCAATTTCACGACGCCCTATGGGACTCCCGATCACGGCCAGTTGTGATACAGCCCGGGATCAAACCAGGGTCTGTAGTGACTCCTCTAGGGCTGAGGTGCAGTGCCTTAGACGTCTGCGCCACTCGGGAGCCCAGGTGCATTACTTCACTTACTACTTTCTTCTATTTACTTGTTATTCTTCATGACCATTTAACTTGTTATATTATTGATTACTGTTGAGAGAGCTTGCATTTTACTGCACCGTTCATACCTGCTGTAAACTGTGTACGTGACAAATAAGATTTGATTTGAAATCTACACTACGACCATCCTGATACTGTAAGAATCATAGCATCTCTCTGTGGGGTGTTTTCTCCAGGCTTAGCTGGAGACGCCCACACACCCCCACCACAGGAAGTGACATCGTCCAGTAATGGCGAGAATACAGGAAGTATGACGGCAGTGATTGAAGGACATAGGGGACACATTAGGAAGCATAATCCAGCAGCAGCTGTGGATGAGAGCTGATCTTCCCTACAGAGATTAAATCAGGGATTGAGAACAGGCCAGAACCCTGGGACTGGAAATACGTTTTATAGGAGATGTGGTAATATTGACTGGAAGTGTATGTACATCTACAGCCCATCCATAACACAGATAATAAAATAGACAGTAGCTGATCATATTGATGTCATATGACCGTGAAGACAACATCATGTAAGTGTAGCTTTTCATTCCAGGACGGTAATAAAGAATGTCAGAGGTCAACCTTCCATTATTATATTATTCAATCACATCGGAGACAAATTTGACATTTTTTCACCCTCACCAGTGGCGGGTTCAACACAGCATCGGCCTCTCTCACACTTGCCAGTTCCATGGGACCAAGAAATGTCCTATTCATTCATCACTACTGTTGGCAACACCACCCTCACCCAAATTGCTAGTCGTGCTGCTGGGACACGTTGTTCGTTAATTGGAGAGGACTAAAGAAAAATCCTATTAGCCCTAAAGAGAAACAAGCCTTGAGATCTCTCTCTCTTTCTCACTTCTCACAGTGTTTGGTAGTTCCACAGAGCCACACAGATGTTGAACTTGGCACCTTCCTAGGGGCCGGTGGCTGTGGGGCCAGTGGGGCCAGTTGGGGTCCCCAGTGCCTCAATGAGAGCTTCCTTTGTGGGACACAAAGCATTGTCTGTGTCTTCTGGAAACAGCATTGGTGATGGGAACGTGGCCCAGAGCTGGAGGCTCTCTCTCCCTCTCTCTCCTTTTCTCTCCCTCTCTCTCCCTCTCTCTCCCTCTATCTCCCTCTCTCTCCTTTTCTCTCCCTCTCTCTCTCCCTCTCTCCTTTTCTCTCTCCCCCTCTCTCTCCCTCTCTCTCCTTTTCTCTCTCTCTCTCTCTCTTGCTCTCTGTCTCTCTCTCACTACTGCGTTTCTGTGTGTGGGAGAGTGTTTTGGAGAGAGGGTGTGTGTGTGTGTTTCATGGCTGACCCAGGCTCTCTCAGGCTCTGTGAGGTCATGGTGACAGCAGGAGCCAAACGTCCCTGTCCTTCTTTGTTCTCTGGTGCTGGCCTGCTACCTTGCTAACCCTGGTGCTGGCCTGCTACCTTGCTAACCCTGGTGCTGGCCTGCTACCTTACTAACCCTGGTGCTGGCCTGCTACCTTACTAACCCTGGTGCTGGCCTGCTACCTTGCTAACCCTGGTGCTGGCCTGCTACCTTACTAACCCTGGTGCTGGCCTGCTACCTTACTAACCCTAGTGCTGGCCTGCTACCTTGCTAACCCTGGTGCTGGCCTGCTACCTTACTAACCCTGGTGCTGGCCTGCTACCTTACTAACCCTGGTGCTGGCCTGCTACCTTACTAACCCTGGTTCTGGCCTGCTTCCTTACTAACCCTGGTGTTGGCCTGCTACCTTACTAACCCTGGTGCTGGCCTGCTACCTTACTAACCCTGGTGCTGGCCTGCTACCTTGCTAACCCTGGTGCTGGCCTGCTACCTTACTAACCCTGGTTCTGGCCTGCTTCCTTACTAACCCTGGTGTTGGCCTGCTACCTTACTAACCCTGGTGCTGGCCTGCTACCTTACTAACTCTGGTGCTGGCCTGCTACCTTGCTAACCCTGGTGCTGGCCTGCTACCTTGCTAACCCTGGTGCTGGCCTGCTACCTTACTAACCCTGGTGCTGGCCTGCTAACTTGCTAACCCTGGTGCTGGCCTGCTACCTTACTAACCCTGGTGCTGGCCTGCTACCTTCCTAACCCTGGTGCTGGCCTGCTACCTTACTAACCCTGGTGCTGGCCTGCTACCTTACTAACCCTGGTGCTGGCCTGCTACCTTACTAACCCTGGTGCTGGTCCTCTTACCTTTCTACCCTGGCCCGGCCTGGAGGTCCTCTTACCATTCTAACCTGGCCTGGCCTGGAGGTCCTCTTACCTTATTAACCTGGCCCGGTCTGGAGGTCCTCTTACCTTATTAACCTGGCCCGGCCTGGAGGTCCTCTTACCTTTCTAACCTGGCCTGGCCTGGAGGTCCTCTTACCTCTCTAACCTGGCCCGGCCTGGAGGTCCTCTTACCTTATTAACCTGGCCCGGCCTGGAGGTCCTCTTACCTTAACAACCTGGCCCGGCCTGGAGGTCCTCTTACCTTACTAACCTGGCCCGGACTGGAGGTACTCTTACCTTACTAATATGGCACGGCCTGGAGGTCCTGCTACCTCACTAACCTTGGTGCTGGCCCGGCCTGGAGGTCCTGCTACCTTACTAACGACTTACCTCACTTTGCATGAGGCTGCCAAGCTAACCTCCTGTCCTTCGAGCACTTAGATGTGGGGCTTGTGAATGTTAGTTTAAGGCTAGGACTAGGCTGAATCTGTTTTCAGAAAACCAGGAAGTAATATACTGTATGAACTAGATTACTCAAACATAACGGCAGAGGAGGTGTGTGATGTAATTGTTCTTTACTTGGGGAGTTTGGTGGAGTAGCACCATATTCTTTACAGAGAAATGACTCAGTGCTACTCCATTGGCAGTGACTTTCATTATCAACGAAAAGCATAATAAAGTATTTGTGTGTCAGAAACTGAAGAGTGATTCTCAAGAGAACACATGCAGAGAATGTAGTGGTTACTAAAGCACTGGGCCTCTTGTCTCGCCGCCCCTCCCTCCCATGATCCCTTTAGAGAATGATTAGACATGCTGCTGATTAAGGGTCAGGATGCTAGTGATCCATTTTAGGACTTTGGGAACCTTCGCTGCATGGTCTGAAAAATTGGCATCTACGTCACGCAGAGAAAGGAGTGAGGTTTATGGGGGAGAATGCATGGGGAGGGGTTACGCCAAGGAATGTCACATGAAACCCCAAAAAAGAATGAAGAAAAAAAACACTAGTTTAAAATTATGCCTGGAGAACAAAGATGTAGAGAAGGATTTAATTGGGCTTTTCCTCATGGTTCCAGACTCTGTGTCTCAGGGAAGGAGACAGAGAGAGAGGGCTACGGAGGATCACACACACACACATATACATGCACGCACACTCGCAAAGCAAGCACAGGACAGAGACACATGTACTGTGCGTAGACACACAAACACTCTCTCTCACACACACCCACACACATACTCCAGAATGTTCCCAATCCCCTGTCCCCAGGCTTCAAGAAGACAGTACAGAACCCAGACAGGTAGAGATAGAGAGACAGACCCAGACAGACAGACAGACAGACAGACAGACAGACAGACAGACAGACAGACAGACAGACAGACAGACAGACAGACAGACAGACAGACAGAGACAGACAGACAGACAGACAGACAGACAGACAGACAGACAGACAGACAGACAGACAGACAGAGAAACAGACCTACATAGACAGAGAGACAGCGAGACAAACCCACAGAGACACAGAGACAGAGAGACAGACCAACAGAGACAAAGAGACAGAGATACAGACCCACAGACCCACAGAGACAGACCCACAGAGACAAAGAGACAGAGAGACAGCGAGACAAACCCACAGACCCACAGAGACAGACCCACAGAGACAAAGAGACAGAGAGACAGACTCACAGAGACAGACCCACAGAGACAAAGAGACAGAGAGACAGACCCACAGACCCACAGAAACAGACCCACAGAGACAAAGAGACAGAGAGACAGCGAGACAAACCCACAGACCCACAGAGACAGACCCACAGAGACAAAGAGACAGAGAGACAGACCCACAGAGACAGACCCACAGAGACAAAGAGACAGAGAGACAGACCCACAGAGACAAAGAGACAGAGAGACAGACCCACAGAAACAGACCCACAGAGACAGAGGGTATAGTACTATATATGCTGACTGAGGTAGTTTGTGGGGAAGCCCAGGCCTCGAGTCTAAATGATCACTGTCTACACTCCGTCGCCACCGCTCCTCTGCTGTCGCCACCGCTCCTCTGACACACACACACACTGCATCACCCCACACCACAATCACGCTCCACTACAAAAGACAGGCCCCCAGTCTAAAAAGCAAACACTTTGATTTTTAGAGTCGGGCTGAGGGAGGAGCCAGGCTGAGAGAGGAGCCGCGCTGAGAGAGGTGCCGGGCTGAGAGAGGTGCCAGGGTGAGAGAGGAGCCGGGCTGAGAGAGGTGCCAAGCTGAGAGAGGAGCCGGGCTGAGAGAGGTGCCAGGCTGAGAGAGGAGCCGGGCTGAGTTGGACACATGTGAACCATGCCTGCTTCAGGATGGAGTAGAGTATACATAACTTCTCCCAGCTGGGCTCTGCATGGAAACCCCTGTCCTGGCTGCCTCTAGATGGGGCTCTCAGGAGTCCTTTGTTAGCCACCACACACAGTAGAAAGGTTGATGTTTTAGGTTGACTTATTTCTAGCTTCGACCATAGCCTGGTCCTAAGGATAGTCAGAGGAGATGGCTGAAGCCATATAGATCTCAGACCAGGCCAGTAACTGTAGACTAGGACTGACTGACTTTGTTTTCCCAGTGTGCATGTGTATACAGTAGGCCTATGTGTCTTTTTATTTTGTCATTGATCCAGGTCAGTGGCAGTAACAGTAATGACCGGTGGCAACCCGTCATTCAGGGCAGGTGGGGATACCTGTTTTGAGCCCCACCTGTTTAGTTAAAAAAAACAATGTTAAAAAAGTATCTTTGCGTTAATAAAGCTGTACAAAAACATGGTCTCTTTTTTTGCTTTCTTGAATAAGACAGCTCCAAAATGCAGGTGTTTCAGCCGAGCTCAGTGCTTTCTGTGGTGGTGGGACAGCTCCAAAATGCAGATGTTTCAGCCGAGCTCAGTGCTTTCTGTGGTAGTGGGACAGCTCCAAAATGCAGATGTTTCAGCCGAGCTCAGTGCTTTCTGTGGTAGTGGGACAGCTCCAAAGTGCAGGTGTTTCAGCCGAGCTCAGTGCTTTCTGTGGTAGTGGGACAGCTCCAAAATGCAGATGTTTCAGCCGAGCTCAGTGCTTTCTGTTTATTTATTTTTTTATTTTTTTTATTTCACCTTTATTTAACCAGGTAGGCTAGTTGAGAACAAGTTCTCATTTGCAACTGCGACCTGGCCAAGATAAAGCATAGCAGTGTGAACAGACAACACAGAGTTACACATGGAGTAAACAATTAGCAAGTCAATAACACAGTAGAAAAAATGGGCAGTCTATATACAATGTGTGCAAAAGGCATGAGGAGGTAGGCGAATAATACAATTTTGCAGATTAACACTGGAGTGATAAATGATCAGATGGGCATGTACAGGTAGAGATATTGGTGTGCAAAAGAGCAGAAAAGTAAATAAATAAAAACAGTATAAAAACAGTATGGGAATGAGGTAGGTGAAAAAGGGTGAGCTATTTACCTATAGACTATGTACAGCTGCAGCGATCGGTTAGCTGCTCGGATAGCTGATGTTTGAAGTTGGAGAGGGAGATAAAAGTCTCCAACTTCAGCGATTTTTGCAATTCGTTCCAGTCACAGGCAGCAGAGTACTGGAACGAAAGGCGGCCAAATGAGGTGTTGGCTTTAGGGATGATCAGTGAGATACACCTGCTGGAGCGCGTGCTACGGATGGGTGTTGCCATCGTGACCAGTGAACTGAGATAAGGCGGAGCTTTACCTAGCATGGACTTGTAGATGACCTGAGCCAGTGGGTCTGGCGACGAATATGTAGTGAGGGCCAGCCGACTAGAGCATACAAGTCGCAGTGGTGGGTGGTATAAGGTGCTTTAGTGACAAAACGGATGGCACTGTGGTAGACTGCATCCAGTTTGCTGAGTAGAGTGTTGGAAGCCATTTTGTAGATGACATCGCCGAAGTCGAGGATCGGTAGGATAGTCAGTTTTACTAGGGTAAGCTTGGCAGCGTGAGTGAAGGAGGCTTTGTTGCGGAATAGAAAGCCGACTCTGTGGTAGTGGGACAGCTCCAAAATGCAGATGTTTCAGCCGAGCTCAGTGCTTTCTGTGGTGGTGGGACAGCTCCAAAATGCAGGTGTTTCAGCCGAGCTCAGTGCTTTCTGTGGTGGTGGGACAGCTCCAAAATGCAGGTGTTTCAGCCGAGCTCAGTGCTTTCTGTGGTGGTGGGACAGCTCCAAAATGCAGGTGTTTCAGCCGAGCTCAGTGCTTTCTGTGGTGGTGGGACAGCTCCAAAATGCAGGTGTTTCAGCCGAGCTCAGTGCTTTCTGTGGTGGTGGGACAGCTCCAAAATGCAGGTGTTTCAGCCGAGCTCAGTGCTTTCTGTGGTGGTGGGGCAGCCAGCGGAAAATATGGAGCGTAGGGGTTGGTAATATTCTCTAGGTGCTCCATGATTGGCTCAGTGTTCTGTCACTCATGAGGACACTATGTCACTGCAAAATCTATGGGGCGAGCTCGAAAATTCAAGCCCCTTGGGTGCTGCTATAGAGTTACATTAGAGGTACGTACCCATCCAAGAAGGCTCAAGGTCATTGGCCACAGATAAAATTATGTTAAATCGCATTATATCTACAGTAGCTTTGATTGGACTGATCATGTCAACATCATACTTTCAGAATCTTAGCTACCAAGCTAGCAGTCATCATCATGAATCAGGTCAACAATCTACTGACAAATCCTTTTAATTCCTGTCATATGAAGAGAAATTATAGAGAAAACGTATCGGTGCTCATCAGGCATTGGTAACATTACATTCATCAGGCAACATTACACAAGAAGTTGTAAATCGCAAATTCAACAATAAGTGGTTTGGACGGAATCAGTGGCCAACTGATGACAACATTTGCCCACATGAAGGACCGCCGCACCACCTTCCTGTTCAAGGGAGCACAGCACAACAAGGTGAGTCCAAAAATGTCTTGTATGCTGCTGCATAAATCATACAATATGCCAGGGATGTATGTACATTGTAGCTAAGAAAGTAATACTGTGTGTATGTTGTGTAGTAAGCTGTTAGTAGCCCATGTGTCTCACCCTGAGAATTTGGTCCCTTTCCCCCTCATAACTTAGCCTGCTATTCTGACTTGGTGATGCACATGTAGCCTATAGCCTGTTTTAGAGAAATGTAATCATCAAATGTTGTAAGAGCTTTCATTGTATGCCCCTTTTATTTATCCTACGGTTCTGACTTGGTGTACAGGGAGAATACTGTATGAACAGCCCATGTTCTGATTTCTGTCGCTGTACATTTCAAAAGGGCTGAACAAATAGTGACTACATATTGACTACATCCATCCTAGCTCGCTCATTAATGTCTTAATCGAAATGACAGATTACCTCTTATCCGCTCATCGTCCCCTTATGCTATAGTTTGTACATCTCAGTTGTCAGTAGAAACCGCATTTGTTTAAGCAAGTCACCCACATCAGCTATGTTCTTTTAAAAGGCAGTAAATCAGGCTGAATGAACTGTTTCGCTGCCAGACAAGACTCCGCTGATAGCCAGGTGTAGCAGTGGTAAGTGTTCACTCCATGGTGCTGAAAAGAAAACTCTGCTGTTGGGACAGCTTTATGTAGAGCCAAACAGTTGTCTGGGCACCGTTTGTCACAGTTATAGTGCAATTAATGTATGATTTAGTTTTGTATTGTGTTGTGTAGTGGCTTTGCTGGCATGCATAACAATAAAGAAAATGGGGGTTTGTCCCACCAAGATTTACATGACATGATGTTACAGCTTTTCTGTCACCAGACACCTTTGTAGCTCCAGTGATTGCTTAGCTCCTGTAGTGGTCGTCTCTGTAGCCCATCTCTAGCGTTTCAGATGACGGCTGTCTAATCCGGGGCAGGTTCCTGCCTGTCTCTTTGTTTCACCTTGCTGAGACTTGACTCCTCTTCACCCCAGTGCAATGCAGCTACCTAGGGGATGAACACATGAATGTTACAACAACACTGGCTTTCTGGCCATAGTAATATCCCCTCTCTCTATAGCCTTGTTTCCCTGCAAATACCCTCCCCTCCCCTCCACTATTTTACCACCCATGTATACATCTCAGGGTATTATCAGGCATCACCTGGTTGATCTCTGCCACCTTGCGGAGAGGCTCTCACCTAAATCCTGGGGATCATACGCACACACACACACCTGAAGCCTGGGGATCACCCGGGGATCAGGGGCCAAGCGCTGAGGGATTACAGCAAGGTGTTTAACTCTGACACGCTGGCTTTAGCCTCAATACCCCTCCCAACATCTCTCCCAATACCCCTCCTAACACCCCTCCCAACATCTCTCCCAATACCCCTCCTAACACCCTTGCCAGCATCCCTTCCAATACCCCTCCCAACATTCCTCCCAATATCCCTCCCGATACCCTTCCTAACACCCCTCCCAACACCCCTCCTAATACCCTTCCCAACATCCCTCCCAATACCTCTAGAGACCCCTTCATACCCTCACCACCACATTAACAAAAGCACCTACCTCTATCTTTGCCCCCCCTGTCTCCAAACCCCATGGCCCATACAGAGAGGGTGGATGCCCAGCCCTTACAGCAGGATCCCCCGTTTCAGGGCCTACGCCGTGCCATAGATTCCGTCTAACACTAGTCATCGTCTAACACTAGTCATCGGTCGTCAGTGGTTAAGGGCTTGGGGGTTTTACGGTTGAAGGTTGAGTCAAGGGGGAGGGGGGTGGGGGTTGATTGGTTGGTTGGTTGAAAGGGTTGGAGTGAAAAGAGGGTGATTCACCTGCACCTGTGCTGACTTAGACTTACTTTACCACACGTACCTCTGGCCCAGCCTAGCCAAGATCCTAGCCAAGAGCCTAGCCAAGAGCCTAGCCTTCTTCAAAGACATCTCTGACTGATCTGAAGATTTAATGAATGGGAGGACAGAAACACTGTCAGGGACTGACATGATTTGGAAGTAGCCTCAGGGGGTAGATTTGATCGCCCAATAGAAGCCTTACTCTTCGCTCTAACCAGGATGGCAAAGATAACATTGATGACTGTCATTATGTTTTGATCTTTAGAAAGGGAAAGCCTTCTTAATCCTGAGATCAAAATGTGTGTGTTGTCATTGGGACTATGTAATAATAGCATGTTTCTATGCTGTGTTCTAGTTCAAATGGAATGAAAGAGAGTTGTTAAGGGTTCAATGACAGGAGAAAACAGAAGGGTGGGCCCGGGAGAAACTAACACGGGAAGCCAGTGATGGAAAAAGTACCTAATTGTCATATTTGAGTAAAAGTAAAGATACCTTAATATAAAATTACTCAAGTAAAAGTCTAAAATTATTTGGTTTTAAATGTTTATTTATTTTTATTTTTTTTACAGATAGCCAGGGACACACTCCAACACTCAGACATAAACTAAGCATTTGTGTTTAGTGAGTCCACCAGATCAGAGGCAGTAGGGATGACCAGGGATGTTATCTTGATAAGTGTGTGAATTAGACAATGTTCCTGTCCTGCTAAGTACTCAAAATGTAATGGCTACTTTTGGGTATCAGAAAATGTATGGAGAAAAAGTACATTATGTTATTTAGGAATGTAGTGAACTAAAAGTAAAAGTTGTCAAAAATATAAAGAGTAAATAAAGTAGAGATACCACAAAAATCTACTTAAGTAGTACTTTGAAGTATTTTTACTTCAGTACTTTACACCACTGACTGGAACTGAGACTAGGCCTAATCAGGGAGCAGAGCGAGAGAGAGACAACCCACCCACATCCACTGAGGACACACAAAAGCCACAGATTGTACTCCTTATGGACTCAAACAGGAAATGCATACAAGACAAAAACCTTTACACAGCCCCAAATACACAGTGGCTAAACTCTGGTGTCTAAACACCCAGAGCACCCTAGACCTGCTGTTAGAGGACCAATTGGGTCCCCCAGCCACGTAATAATTCACATTGGCACAAACGACCTGAGAGCACAGCACAAACCTCAAGTGAGTGATTGAAAAAGCTTCTCCCACTTTCCCCAACTCACAAGTGGTTATCTCCACCCTGCTACCATACAGCGGGTAAACGCAACCATTTCCCGTGACTGTGCCTCAAAACATAACGTTTACTTGTCCCACCCTGGACTTGAACAGCCTTTATGACTCGGGCTACCTCTACAAGGCAAGACTCCCCACCTTTGCCAGGACCCTAAAGGACGTCACCCTAAACCGCAGCCCCAACACCTCACACATGAACAACAGACCAAAGGACACCCCGCCGGACCAGTGAGGGTCCACGCCGACAGGGCCTACGTCATCCAGACCACAGCACCACCAGCCACATGCACACACCAACCAATCAATACCCCCCTAAAAAAACATGCCTATGCCCTACAGTGTATTCGGAAAGTATTCAGACCCCTTCCCATTTTCCACATTTTGTGACATTACAGGTCTGGGGTCCACTCACCAACCAAGAATTCACAAAATGGGACAGTCACACAACTGAGACTCGAAATGCAGAATTCTGCTACAATTTTTATATTTATTACATTTTTTATTTCACCTTTATTTAACCAGGTAGGCCAGTTGAGAACAAGTTCTCATTTACAACTGCGACCTGGCCAAGATAAAGCAAAGTAGTGCGACAAAAACAACAACACAGTTACACATAAACAAACGTACAGTCAATAACACAATAGAAACATCTATGTACAGTGTGTGCAAATCCTTTCTAAGGCAATAAATAGGCCATAGAGGCGAAATAATAAAAATGTAGCATTAACACTGGAGTGATAGGTGTGCAGATGATGATGTGCGAGTAGAGATACTGGGGAGCAAAAGAGCAAGAGGATAAATAACAATATGGGGATGAGGTAGTTGGATGGGCTATTTACAGATCGGCTGTGTACAGGTACAGTGATCGATAAGCTGCTCTGACAGCTGATGCTGAAAGTTAGAGAGGGAGATATAAGTCTCCAGCTTCAGTGATTTTTGCAATTCGTTCCAGTCATTGGCAGCAGAGAACTGGAAGGAAAGGTGGCCAAAGTAAGTGTTGGCTTTGAGGATGACCAGTGAAATATACCTCATAGTACAACGCAAATCCCAAATAATGCATGCAGAGCCGTATTAGGACCATACCCACTAATTATCAACATCCAGAAAAGAGCTGTTAAATTCCACAACCACCTAAAGGAAAGCAATGCCCAAACCTTCCATCACAAAGCCCTAACCTGCAAGGAGATGAACCTAGAGAAGAGTGCCCTCAGCCAACTGGTTCTGGGGTTCTGTTCACAAACAGACCCAACACAGCTCCAGGACAGCACCACAATTAGACCTGACCAAATCATAATAAATCAAATAGAGAATAACTTTACACACATTGGAAAGAATTCACACAAAAAATTGAAAATGTAAATGCTATTTGGCCCTAAACAGAGAGTACACAGTGGCAGAATACCTGACCACTGTGACTGACCCAAAACTAAGAAAAGCCTTCTATGTACAGACTCAGTGCGCATAGCCTTGCTATTGAGAGGTCGCTATAGGAAGACCTGGCTCTCAAGAAAAGACAGGATATGTGGCCACTGCTCACAAAATGAGGTGGAAACTGAGCTGCACTTCCTAACCTCCTGTTCAATCATAATGACCATAAGAGGCACATATTTCCCTCAAATTACACAAACCCACAAAGAATTTGAATACAAATCAAATTTGGATAAACTCCTGTATTTGTTAGGTGAAATACAACAGTGTGCAATCCCAGCAGCAAAATGTGTGACATCCTGGCACGAGAAAAGGTTAACCAATGGAAATATAACCTATATTTATCTGTCTATTTATTTCCCACCCGTCATTCATACATTCTGCTATAAATGTTATACAAAGAAAGACAAAGAAAGAGAAGGGAAGATAAAGGAAGAGAAAGGAAGCTAAATGTGATGTCTACATTGTGATGTCTACATTGTGATGTCCACATGATGTCTACAATGTGATGTCTATATGATGTCTACAATGTGATGTCTACAATGTGATGTCTACATTGTGATGTCCACATGATGTCTACAATGTGATGTCTACATTGTGATGTCCACATGATGTCTACAATGTGATGTCTATATGATGTCTACATTGTGATGTCTACATTGTGATGTCCACATGATGTCTACAATGTGATGTCTGCATGATGTCTACAATGTGATGTCTACATGATGTCTACACTGTGATGTCTACAATTGGATGTCTACAATGTGATGTCTACATGATGTCTACATGATGTCTAAAATGTGATGTCTACAATGTGATGTCTACATGATGTCTAAAAGGTGATGTCTACAATGTGATGTCTATATGATGTCTACATTGTGATGTCTACAATGTGATGTCCACATGATGTCTACAATGTGATGTCTACATGATGTCTACATTGTGATGTCTACAATGTGATGTCCACATGATGTCTACAATGTGATGTCTACATGATGTCTACATTGTGATGTCTACAATGTGATGTCCACATGATGTCTACAATGTGATGTCTACATGATGCCTGCAATGTGGTGTCTACAATGTGATGTCTACATGATGTCTACATTGTGATGTCTACAATGTGATGTCTGCATGATGTCTACATTGTGATGTCTACAATGTGATGTCTGCATGATGTCTACATTGTGATGTCTACAATGTGATGTCTGCATGATGTCTACATTGTGATGTCGACAATGTGATGTCTGCATGATGTCTACAATGTGATGTCTACATGATGTCTACAATGTGATGTCTATATGATGTCTACAATGTGATGTCTACAATGTGATGTCTGCATGATGTCCACAATGTGATGTCTACAATGTGATGTCTGCATGATGTCTACATTGTGATGTCTACAATGTGATGTCTGCATGATGTCCACAATGTGATGTCTACAATGTGATGTCTGCATGATGTCTACAATGTGATGTCTACAATGTGATGTCTACATGATGTCTACAATGTGATGTCTACAATGTGATGTCTGCATGATGTCTACATTGTGATGTCTACAATGTGATGTCTACAATGTGATGTCTACATGATGTCTAAAAGGTGATGTCTACAATGTGATGTCTACATGATGTCTACAATGTGATGTCTACAATGTGATGTCTACAATGTGATGTCTACATGATGTCTACAATGTGATGTCTACATGATGTCTACATGATGTCTAAAATGTGATGTCTACAATGTGATGTCTACATGATGTCTAAAAGGTGATGTCTACAATGTGATGTCTACAATGTGATGTCTACATGATGTCTACAATGTGATGTCTACATGATGTCTACATGATGTCTAAAATGTGATGTCTACATGATGTCTAAAATGTGATGTCTACAATGTGATGTCTACATGCTGTCTACAATGTGATGTCTACATGTTGTCTACAATGTGATGTCTACATGATGTCTACATGATGTCTAAAATGTGATGTCTACATGATGTCTAAAATGTGATGTCTACAATGTGATGTCTACATGCTGTCTACAATGTGATGTCTACATGTTGTCTACAATGTGATGTCTACATGATGTCTACACTGTGATGTCTACAATGTGATGTCTACATGATGTCTACAATGTGATGTCTACATGATGTCTACAATGTGATGTCTACATGATGTCTACAATGTGATGTCTACATGATGTCTACAATGTGATGTCTACATGATGTCTACAATGTGATGTCTGCATGATGTCCACAATGTGATGTCTACAATGTGATGTCTACATGATGTCTACACTGTGATGTCTACAATATGATGTGTACAATGTGATGTCTACAATGTGATGTCTACAATGTGATGTCTACATGATGTCTACAATGTGATGTCTACATGATGTCTACAATGTGATGTCTACATGATGTCTACAATGTGATGTCTACATGATGTCTACACTGTGATGTCTACAATGTGATGTCAACATGATGTCTACACTGTGATGTCTACATGATGTCTACAATGTGATGTCTACATGATGTCTACATGGTGTCTACAATGTGATGTCTACAATGTGATGTCTACATGATGTCTACACTGTGATGTCTACAATGTGATGTCTACATGATGTCTACACTGTGATGTCTACATGATGTCTACAATGTGATGTCTACATGATGTCTACATGGTGTCTACAATGTGATGTCTACAATGTGATGTCTACATGATGTCTACACTGTGATGTCTACATGATGTCTACAATGTGATGTCTACATGATGTCTACATGGTGTCTACAATGTGATGTCTACAATGTGATGTCTACATGATGTCTACACTGTGATGTCTACAATGTGATGTCTACATGATGTCTACAATGGGATGTCTACAATGTGATGTCTACATGATGTCTACAATGTGATGTCTACATGATGTCTACAATGTGATGTCTACAATGTGATGTCTACAATGTGATGTCTACATGATGTCTACAATGTGATGTCTACATGATGTCTACATGATGTCTAAAATGTGATGTCTACAATGTGATGTCTACATGATGTCTAAAAGGTGATGTCTACAATGTGATGTCTACAATGTGATGTCTACATGATGTCTACAATGTGATGTCTACATGATGTCTACATGATGTCTAAAATGTGATGTCTACATGATGTCTAAAATGTGATGTCTACAATGTGATGTCTACATGCTGTCTACAATGTGATGTCTACATGTTGTCTACAATGTGATGTCTACATGATGTCTACACTGTGATGTCTACAATGTGATGTCTACATGATGTCTACAATGTGATGTCTACATGATGTCTACAATGTGATGTCTACATGATGTCTACAATGTGATGTCTACATGATGTCTACAATGTGATGTCTGCATGATGTCCACAATGTGATGTCTACAATGTGATGTCTACATGATGTCTACACTGTGATGTCTACAATATGATGTGTACAATGTGATGTCTACATGATGTCTACAATGTGATGTCTACATGATGTCTACACTGTGATGTCTACAATGTGATGTGTACAATGTGATGTCTACATGATGTCTACAATGTGATGTCTGCATGATGTCCACAATGTGATGTCTACAATGTGATGTCTACATGATGTCTACACTGTGATGTCTACAATGGGATGTTTACAATGTGATGTCTACATGATGTCTACAATGTGATGTCTACATGATGTCTACAATGTGATGTCTACAATGTGATGTCTACAATGTGATGTATACATGATGTCTACACTGTGATGTCTACAATGTGATGTCTACATGATGTCTACACTGTGATGTCTAAAATGTGATGTCTACAATGTGATGTCTACATGATGTCTACAATGTGATGTCTACATGATGTCTACACTGTGATGTCTACAATGTGATGTGTACAATGTGATGTCTACATTATGTCTACAATGTGATGTCTACATGATGTCTACAATGTGATGTCTACAATGTGATGTCTGCATGATGTCTACAATGTGATGTCTACAATGTGATGTCTACATGATGTCTACACTGTGATGTCTACAATGTGATGTCTACATGATGTCTACAATGTGATGTCTACATGATGTCTACATGATGTCTAAAATGTGATGTCTACAATGTGATGTCTACATGATGTCTAAAAGGTGATGTCTACAATGTGATGTCTACATGATGTCTACAATGTGATGTCTACATGCTGTCTACAATGTGATGTCTACATGTTGTCTACAATGTGATGTCTACATGATGTCTACATGATGTCTAAAATGTGATGTCTACATGATGTCTAAAATGTGATGTCTACAATGTGATGTCTACATGCTGTCTACAATGTGATGTCTACATGTTGTCTACAATGTGATGTCTACATGATGTCTACACTGTGATGTCTACAATGTGATGTCTACATGATGTCTACAATGTGATGTCTACATGATGTCTACAATGTGATGTCTACATGATGTCTACAATGTGATGTCTACATGATGTCTACAATGTGATGTCTGCATGATGTCCACAATGTGATGTCTACAATGTGATGTCTACATGATGTCTACACTGTGATGTCTACAATATGATGTGTACAATGTGATGTCTACAATGTGATGTCTACAATGTGATGTCTACATGATGTCTACAATGTGATGTCTACATGATGTCTACAATGTGATGTCTACATGATGTCTACAATGTGATGTCTACATGATGTCTACACTGTGATGTCTACAATGTGATGTCTACATGATGTCTACAATGTGATGTCAACATGATGTCTACACTGTGATGTCTGCATGATGTCTACAATGTGATGTCTACATGATGTCTACATGATGTCTAAAATGTGATGTCTACAATGTGATGTCTACATGATGTCTACACTGTGATGTCTGCATGATGTCTACAATGTGATGTCTACATGATGTCTACATGGTGTCTACAATGTGATGTCTACAATGTGATGTCTACATGATGTCTACATGGTGTCTACACTGTGATGTCTGCATGATGTCTACAATGTGATGTCTACATGATGTCTACATGGTGTCTACAATGTGATGTCTACAATGTGATGTCTACATGATGTCTACACTGTGATGTCTACAATGTGATGTCTACATGATGTCTACAATGGGATGTCTACAATGTGATGTCTACATGATGTCTACAATGTGATGTCTACATGATGTCTACAATGTGATGTCTACAATGTGATGTCTACAATGTGATGTCTACAATGTGATGTCTACATGATGTCTACATGATGTCTAAAATGTGATGTCTACAATGTGATGTCTACATGATGTCTAAAAGGTGATGTCTACAATGTGATGTCTACAATGTGATGTCTACATGATGTCTACAATGTGATGTCTACATGATGTCTACATGATGTCTAAAATGTGATGTCTACATGATGTCTAAAATGTGATGTCTACAATGTGATGTCTACATGCTGTCTACAATGTGATGTCTACATGTTGTCTACAATGTGATGTCTACATGATGTCTACACTGTGATGTCTACAATGTGATGTCTACATGATGTCTACAATGTGATGTCTACATGATGTCTACAATGTGATGTCTACATGATGTCTACAATGTGATGTCTACATGATGTCTACAATGTGATGTCTGCATGATGTCCACAATGTGATGTCTACAATGTGATGTCTACATGATGTCTACACTGTGATGTCTACAATATGATGTGTACAATGTGATGTCTACATGATGTCTACAATGTGATGTCTACATGATGTCTACACTGTGATGTCTACAATGTGATGTGTACAATGTGATGTCTACATGATGTCTACAATGTGATGTCTGCATGATGTCCACAATGTGATGTCTACAATGTGATGTCTACATGATGTCTACACTGTGATGTCTACAATGGGATGTTTACAATGTGATGTCTACATGATGTCTACAATGTGATGTCTACATGATGTCTACAATGTGATGTCTACAATGTGATGTCTACAATGTGATGTATACATGATGTCTACACTGTGATGTCTACAATGTGATGTCTACATGATGTCTACACTGTGATGTCTAAAATGTGATGTCTACAATGTGATGTCTACATGATGTCTACAATGTGATGTCTACATGATGTCTACACTGTGATGTCTACAATGTGATGTGTACAATGTGATGTCTACATTATGTCTACAATGTGATGTCTACATGATGTCTACAATGTGATGTCTACAATGTGATGTCTGCATGATGTCTACAATGTGATGTCTACAATGTGATGTCTACATGATGTCTAAAAGGTGATGTCTACAATGTGATGTCTACAATGTGATGTCTACATGATGTCTACACTGTGATGTCTACAATGTGATGTCTACATGATGTCTACAATGTGATGTCTACATGATGTCTACATGATGTCTAAAATGTGATGTCTACAATGTGATGTCTACATGATGTCTAAAAGGTGATGTCTACAATGTGATGTCTACATGATGTCTACAATGTGATGTCTACATGATGTCTACAATGTGATGTCAACATGATGTCTACACTGTGATGTCTACATGATGTCTACATGGTGTCTACAATGTGATGTCTACAATGTGATGTCTACATGATGTCTACACTGTGATGTCTACAATGTGACGTCTACATGATGTCTACAATGTGATGTCTACATGATGTCTACATGGTGTCTACAATGTGATGTCTACAATGTGATGTCTACATGATGTCTACACTGTGATGTCTACAATGTGACGTCTACATGATGTCTACAATGTGATGTCTACATGATGTCTACATGGTGTCTACAATGTGATGTCTACAATGTGACGTCTACATGATGTCTACAATGGGATGTCTACAATGTGATGTCTACATGATGTCTACAATGTGATGTCTACATGATGTCTACACTGTGATGTCTAAAATGTGATGTCTACAATGTGATGTCTACAATGTGATGTCTACATGATGTCTACAATGTGATGTCTGCATGATGTCTACACTGTGATGTCTACAATGGGATGTCTACAATGTGATGTCTACATGATGTCTACAATGTGATGTCTACATGATGTCTACATGATGTCTAAAATGTGATGTCTACAATGTGATGTCTACATGATGTCTAAAATGTGATGTCTACAATGTGATGTCTACAATGTTATGTCTACATGCTATCTACAATGTGATGTCTACATGTTGTCTACAATGTGATGTCTACATGATGTCTACATGACGTCTACAATGTGATGTCTACATGCTGTCTACAATGTGATGTCTACATGTTGTCTACAATGTGATGTCTACATGATGTCTACACTGTGATGTCTACAATGTGATGTCTACATGATGTCTACAATGTGATGTCTACAATGTGATGTGTACAATGTGATGTCTACATGATGTCTACAATGTGATGTCTACATGCTGTCTACAATGTGATGTCTACATGTTGTCTACAATGTGATGTCTACATGATGTCTACACTGTGATGTCTACAATGTGATGTGTGCAATGTGATGTCTGCATGATGTCTACACTGTGATGTCTACAATGTGATGTCTACATGTTGTCTACAATGTGATGTCTACAATGTCATGTGTACAATGTGATGTCTACATGATGTCTACAATGTGATGTCTACATGATGTCTACACTGTGATGTCTACAATGTCATGTGTACAATGTGATGTCTACATGATGTCTACAATGTGATGTCTACATGATGTCTACAATGTGATGTCTACAATGTGATGTCTAAGTGATGTCTACACTGTGATGTCTATACTGTGATGTCTAAAATGTGATGTCTACAATGTGATGTCTACATGATGTCTACAATGTGATGTCTACATGATGTCTACGTGATGTCTACACTGTGATGTCTACACTGTAATGTCTACACTGTAATGTCTACATTGTGATGTCTACAATGTGATGTCTACATGATGTCTACAATGTGATGTCTACAATGTGATGTCTACATGATGTCTACAATGTGATGTCTACAATGTGATGTCTATATGATGTCTACAATGTGATGTCTACAATGTGATGTCTGCATGATGTCTACAATGTGATGTCTACATGATGTCTACAATGTGATGTCTACAATGTGATGTCTACATGCTGTCTACAATGTGATGTCTACATGTTGTCTACAATGTGATGTCTACATGATGTCTACACTGTGATGTCTACAATGTGATGTCTACATGATGTCTACAATGTGATGTCTACATGATGTCTACAATGTGATGTCTACATGATGTCTACAATGTGATGTCTACATGATGTCTACAATGTGATGTCTGCATGATGTCCACAATGTGATGTCTACAATGTGATGTCTACATGATGTCTACACTGTGATGTCTACAATATGATGTGTACAATGTGATGTCTACATGATGTCTACAATGTGATGTCTACATGATGTCTACACTGTGATGTCTACAATGTGATGTGTACAATGTGATGTCTACATGATGTCTACAATGTGATGTCTGCATGATGTCCACAATGTGATGTCTACAATGTGATGTCTACATGATGTCTACACTGTGATGTCTACAATGGGATGTTTACAATGTGATGTCTACATGATGTCTACAATGTGATGTCTACATGATGTCTACAATGTGATGTCTACAATGTGATGTCTACAATGTGATGTATACATGATGTCTACACTGTGATGTCTACAATGTGATGTCTACATGATGTCTACAATGTGAAGTCTACATGATGTCTACACTGTGATGTCTAAAATGTGATGTCTACAATGTGATGTCTACATGATGTCTACAATGTGATGTCTACATGATGTCTACACTGTGATGTCTACAATGTGATGTGTACAATGTGATGTCTACATTATGTCTACAATGTGATGTCTACATGATGTCTACAATGTGATGTCTACATGTTGTCTACAATGTGATGTCTACATGATGTCTACATGACGTCTACAATGTGATGTCTACATGCTGTCTACAATGTGATGTCTACATGTTGTCTACAATGTGATGTCTACATGATGTCTACACTGTGATGTCTACAATGTGATGTCTACATGATGTCTACAATGTGATGTCTACAATGTGATGTGTACAATGTGATGTCTACATGATGTCTACAATGTGATGTCTACATGCTGTCTACAATGTGATGTCTACATGTTGTCTACAATGTGATGTCTACATGATGTCTACACTGTGATGTCTACAATGTGATGTGTGCAATGTGATGTCTGCATGATGTCTACACTGTGATGTCTACAATGTGATGTCTACATGTTGTCTACAATGTGATGTCTACAATGTCATGTGTACAATGTGATGTCTACATGATGTCTACAATGTGATGTCTACATGATGTCTACACTGTGATGTCTACAATGTCATGTGTACAATGTGATGTCTACATGATGTCTACAATGTGATGTCTACATGATGTCTACAATGTGATGTCTACAATGTGATGTCTAGTGATGTCTACACAGTGATGTCTATACTGTGATGTCTAAAATGTGATGTCTACAATGTGATGTCTACATGATGTCTACAATGTGATGTCTACATGATGTCTACGTGATGTCTACACTGTGATGTCTACACTGTAATGTCTACACTGTAATGTCTACATTGTGATGTCTACAATGTGATGTCTACATGATGTCTACAATGTGATGTCTACAATGTGATGTCTACATGATGTCTACAATGTGATGTCTACAATGTGATGTCTATATGATGTCTACAATGTGATGTCTACAATGTGATGTCTGCATGATGTCTACAATGTGATGTCTACATGATGTCTACAATGTGATGTCTACAATGTGATGTCTACATGCTGTCTACAATGTGATGTCTACATGTTGTCTTCAATGTGATGTCTACATGATGTCTACACTGTGATGTCTACAATGTGATGTCTACATGATGTCTACAATGTGATGTCTACATGATGTCTACAATGTGATGTCTACATGATGTCTACAATGTGATGTCTACATGATGTCTACAATGTGATGTCTGCATGATGTCCACAATGTGATGTCTACAATGTGATGTCTACATGATGTCTACACTGTGATGTCTACAATATGATGTGTACAATGTGATGTCTACATGATGTCTACAATGTGATGTCTACATGATGTCTACACTGTGATGTCTACAATGTGATGTGTACAATGTGATGTCTACATGATGTCTACAATGTGATGTCTGCATGATGTCCACAATGTGATGTCTACAATGTGATGTCTACATGATGTCTACACTGTGATGTCTACAATGGGATGTTTACAATGTGATGTCTACATGATGTCTACAATGTGATGTCTACATGATGTCTACAATGTGATGTCTACAATGTGATGTCTACAATGTGATGTATACATGATGTCTACACTGTGATGTCTACAATGTGATGTCTACATGATGTCTACAATGTGAAGTCTACATGATGTCTACACTGTGATGTCTAAAATGTGATGTCTACAATGTGATGTCTACATGATGTCTACAATGTGATGTCTACATGATGTCTACACTGTGATGTCTACAATGTGATGTGTACAATGTGATGTCTACATTATGTCTACAATGTGATGTCTACATGATGTCTACAATGTGATGTCTACAATGTGATGTCTGCATGATGTCTACAATGTGATGTCTACAATGTGATGTCTACATGATGTCTACACTGTGATGTCTACAATGTGATGTCTACATGATGTCTACAATGTGATGTCTACATGATGTCTACATGATGTCTAAAATGTGATGTCTACAATGTGATGTCTACATGATGTCTAAAAGGTGATGTCTACAATGTGATGTCTACATGATGTCTACAATGTGATGTCTACATGATGTCTACAATGTGATGTCAACATGATGTCTACACTGTGATGTCTACATGATGTCTACATGGTGTCTACAATGTGATGTCTACAATGTGATGTCTACATGATGTCTACACTGTGATGTCTACAATGTGACGTCTACATGATGTCTACAATGGGATGTCTACAATGTGATGTCTACATGATGTCTACAATGTGATGTCTACATGATGTCTACACTGTGATGTCTAAAATGTGATGTCTACAATGTGATGTCTACAATGTGATGTCTACATGATGTCTACAATGTGATGTCTGCATGATGTCTACACTGTGATGTCTACAATGGGATGTCTACAATGTGATGTCTACATGATGTCTACAATGTGATGTCTACATGATGTCTACATGATGTCTAAAATGTGATGTCTACAATGTGATGTCTACATGATGTCTAAAATGTGATGTCTACAATGTGATGTCTACAATGTTATGTCTACATGCTATCTACAATGTGATGTCTACATGTTGTCTACAATGTGATGTCTACATGATGTCTACATGACGTCTACAATGTGATGTCTACATGCTGTCTACAATGTGATGTCTACATGTTGTCTACAATGTGATGTCTACATGATGTCTACACTGTGATGTCTACAATGTGATGTCTACATGATGTCTACAATGTGATGTCTACAATGTGATGTGTACAATGTGATGTCTACATGATGTCTACAATGTGATGTCTACATGCTGTCTACAATGTGATGTCTACATGTTGTCTACAATGTGATGTCTACATGATGTCTACACTGTGATGTCTACAATGTGATGTGTGCAATGTGATGTCTGCATGATGTCTACACTGTGATGTCTACAATGTGATGTCTACATGTTGTCTACAATGTGATGTCTACAATGTCATGTGTACAATGTGATGTCTACATGATGTCTACAATGTGATGTCTACATGATGTCTACACTGTGATGTCTACAATGTCATGTGTACAATGTGATGTCTACATGATGTCTACAATGTGATGTCTACATGATGTCTACAATGTGATGTCTACAATGTGATGTCTAAGTGATGTCTACACTGTGATGTCTATACTGTGATGTCTAAAATGTGATGTCTACAATGTGATGTCTACATGATGTCTACAATGTGATGTCTACATGATGTCTACGTGATGTCTACACTGTGATGTCTACACTGTAATGTCTACACTGTAATGTCTACATTGTGATGTCTACAATGTGATGTCTACATGATGTCTACAATGTGATGTCTACAATGTGATGTCTACATGATGTCTACAATGTGATGTCTACAATGTGATGTCTATATGATGTCTACAATGTGATGTCTACAATGTGATGTCTGCATGATGTCTACAATGTGATGTCTACATGATGTCTACAATGTGATGTCTACAATGTGATGTCTACATGATGTCTACAATATGATGTCTACAATGTGATGTCTACATGATGTCTACACTGTGATGTCTAAAATGTGATGTCTACAATGTGATGTCTACAATGTGATGTCTACATGATGTCTACAATGTGATGTCTACAATGTGATGTCTACATGATGTCTACACTGTGATGTCTACAATGTGATGTCTACATGATGTCTACAATGTGATGTCTACATGATGTCTACATGATGTCTAAAATGTGATGTCTACAATGTGATGTCTACATGATGTCTAAAAGGTGATGTCTACAATGTGATGTCTACATGATGTCTACATGATGTCTAAAATGTGATGTCTACAATGTGATGTCTACATGATGTCTACACTGTGATGTCTACAATGTGATGTCTACATGATGTCTACAATGTGATGTCAACATGATGTCTACACTGTGATGTCTACAATGTGATGTCTACATGATGTCTACAATGTGATGTCAACATGATGTCTACACTGTGATGTCTACATGATGTCTACATGGTGTCTACAATGTGATGTCTACATGATGTCTACACTGTGATGTCTACAATGTGATGTCTACATGATGTCTACAATGGGATGTCTACAATGTGATGTCTACATGATGTCTACAATGTGATGTCTACATGATGTCTACAATGTGATGTCTACATGATGTCTACATGATGTCTAAAATGTGATGTCTACAATGTGATGTCTACATGATGTCTAAAAATTTGATGTCTACAATGTGATGTCTACAATGTGATGTCTACATGCTGTCTACAATGTGATGTCTACATGTTGTCTACAATGTGATGTCTACATGATGTCTACACTGTGATGTCTACAATGTGATGTCTACATGATGTCTACAATGTGATGTCTACAATGTGATGTGTACAATGTGATGTCTACATGATGTCTACAATGTGATGTCTACATGCTGTCTACAATGTGATGTCTACATGTTGTCTACAATGTGATGTCTACATGATGTCTACACTGTGATGTCTACAATGTGATGTGTGCAATGTGATGTCTGCATGATGTCTACACTGTGATGTCTACAATGTGATGTCTACATGTTGTCTACAATGTGATGTCTACAATGTCATTTGTACAATGTGATGTCTACATGATGTCTACAATGTGATGTCTACATGATGTCTACACTGTGATGTCTACAATGTGATGTTACAATGTGATGTCTACATGATGTCTACAATGTGATGTCTACAATGTGATGTCTACATGATGTCTACAATGTGATGTCTACAATGTGATGTCTACGTGATGTCTACACTGTGATGTCTATACTGTGATGTCTAAAATGTGATGTCTACAATGTGATGTCTACATGATGTCTACAATGTGATGTCTACATGATGTCTACGTGATGTCTACACTGTGATGTCTACACTGTAATGTCTACACTGTAATGTCTACATTGTGATGTCTACAATGTGATGTCTACATGATGTCTACAATGTGATGTCTACAATGTGATGTCTACATGATGTCTACAATGTGATGTCTACAATGTGATGTCTGCATGATGTCTACAATGTGATGTCTACATGATGTCTACAATGTGATGTCTACAATGTGATGTCTACATGATGTCTACAATGTGATGTCTACAATGTGATGTCTACATGATGTCTACAATGTGATGTCTACAATGTCATGTGTACAATGTGATGTCTACATGATGTCTACAATGTGATGTCTACATGATGTCTACAATGTGATGTCTACAATGTGATGTCTAAGTGATGTCTACACTGTGATGTCTATACTGTGATGTCTAAAATGTGATGTCTACAATGTGATGTCTACATGATGTCTACAATGTGATGTCTACATGATGTCTACGTGATGTCTACACTGTGATGTCTACACTGTAATGTCTACACTGTAATGTCTACATTGTGATGTCTACAATGTGATGTCTACATGATGTCTACAATGTGATGTCTACAATGTGATGTCTACATGATGTCTACAATGTGATGTCTACAATGTGATGTCTATATGATGTCTACAATGTGATGTCTACAATGTGATGTCTGCATGATGTCTACAATGTGATGTCTACATGATGTCTACAATGTGATGTCTACAATGTGATGTCTACATGATGTCTACAATATGATGTCTACAATGTGATGTCTACATGATGTCTACACTGTGATGTCTAAAATGTGATGTCTACAATGTGATGTCTACAATGTGATGTCTACATGATGTCTACAATGTGATGTCTACAATGTGATGTCTACATGATGTCTACACTGTGATGTCTACAATGTGATGTCTACATGATGTCTACAATGTGATGTCTACATGATGTCTACATGATGTCTAAAATGTGATGTCTACAATGTGATGTCTACATGATGTCTAAAAGGTGATGTCTACAATGTGATGTCTACATGATGTCTACATGATGTCTAAAATGTGATGTCTACAATGTGATGTCTACATGATGTCTACACTGTGATGTCTACAATGTGATGTGTCTACATGATGTCTACAATGTGATGTCAACATGATGTCTACACTGTGATGTCTACAATGTGATGTCTACATGATGTCTACAATGTGATGTCAACATGATGTCTACACTGTGATGTCTACATGATGTCTACATGGTGTCTACAATGTGATGTCTACATGATGTCTACACTGTGATGTCTACAATGTGATGTCTACATGATGTCTACAATGGGATGTCTACAATGTGATGTCTACATGATGTCTACAATGTGATGTCTACATGATGTCTACAATGTGATGTCTACATGATGTCTACATGATGTCTAAAATGTGATGTCTACAATGTGATGTCTACATGATGTCTAAAAATGTGATGTCTACAATGTGATGTCTACAATGTGATGTCTACATGCTGTCTACAATGTGATGTCTACAATGATGTCTACATGATGTCTACAATGTGATGTCTACAATGTGATGTCTACATGATGTCTACAATGTGATGTCTACAATGTGATGTCTACATGATGTCTACAATGTGATGTCTACATGATGTCTACAATGTGATGTCAATGTGATACATGATGTCTACAATGTGATGTCTACAATGTGATGTCTCATGATGTCAATGTGATGTCTACAATGTCATGTGTACAATGTGATGTCTACATGATGTCTACAATGATGTCTACATGATGTCTACAATGATGTCTACAATGTGATGTCTAAGTGATGTCTACATGTGATGTCTACAATGTGATGTCTAAAATGTGATGTCTACAATGTGATGTCTACATGATGTCTACAATGTGATGTCTACATGATGTCTACGTGATGTCTACACTGTGATGTCTACACTGATGTCTACACTGTAATGTCTACATTGTGATGTCTACAATGTGATGTCTACATGATGTCTACAATGTGATGTCTACAATGTGATGTCTACATGATGTCTACAATGATGTCTACAATGTGATGTCTATATGATGTCTACAATGTGATGTCTACAATGTGATGTCTGCATGATGTCTACAATGTGATGTCTACATGATGTCTACAATGTGATGTCTACAATGTGATGTCTACATGATGTCTACAATATGATGTCTACAATGTGATGTCTACATGATGTCTACACTGTGATGTCTAAAATGTGATGTCTACAATGTGATGTCTACAATGTGATGTCTACATGATGTCTACAATGTGATGTCTACAATGTGATGTCTACATGATGTCTACACTGTGATGTCTACAATGTGATGTCTACATGATGTCTACAATGTGATGTCTACATGATGTCTACATGATGTCTAAAATGTGATGTCTACAATGTGATGTCTACATGATGTCTAAAAGGTGATGTCTACAATGTGATGTCTACATGATGTCTACATGATGTCTAAAATGTGATGTCTACAATGTGATGTCTACATGATGTCTACACTGTGATGTCTACAATGTGATGTCTACATGATGTCTACAATGTGATGTCAACATGATGTCTACACTGTGATGTCTACAATGTGATGTCTACATGATGTCTACAATGTGATGTCAACATGATGTCTACACTGTGATGTCTACATGATGTCTACATGGTGTCTACAATGTGATGTCTACATGATGTCTACACTGTGATGTCTACAATGTGATGTCTACATGATGTCTACAATGGGATGTCTACAATGTGATGTCTACATGATGTCTACAATGTGATGTCTACATGATGTCTACAATGTGATGTCTACATGATGTCTACATGATGTCTAAAATGTGATGTCTACAATGTGATGTCTACATGATGTCTAAAAATTTGATGTCTACAATGTGATGTCTACAATGTGATGTCTACATGCTGTCTACAATGTGATGTCTACATGTTGTCTACAATGTGATGTCTACATGATGTCTACACTGTGATGTCTACAATGTGATGTCTACATGATGTCTACAATGTGATGTCTACAATGTGATGTGTACAATGTGATGTCTACATGATGTCTACAATGTGATGTCTACATGCTGTCTACAATGTGATGTCTACATGTTGTCTACAATGTGATGTCTACATGATGTCTACACTGTGATGTCTACAATGTGATGTGTGCAATGTGATGTCTGCATGATGTCTACACTGTGATGTCTACAATGTGATGTCTACATGTTGTCTACAATGTGATGTCTACAATGTCATTTGTACAATGTGATGTCTACATGATGTCTACAATGTGATGTCTACATGATGTCTACACTGTGATGTCTACAATGTCATGTTACAATGTGATGTCTACATGATGTCTACACTGTGATGTCTACAATGTGATGTCTACATGATGTCTACAATGTGATGTCTACAATGTGATGTGTACAATGTGATGTCTACATGATGTCTACAATGTGATGTCTACATGCTGTCTACAATGTGATGTCTACATGTTGTCTACAATGTGATGTCTACATGATGTCTACACTGTGATGTCTACAATGTGATGTGTGCAATGTGATGTCTGCATGATGTCTACACTGTGATGTCTACAATGTGATGTCTACATGTTGTCTACAATGTGATGTCTACAATGTCATTTGTACAATGTGATGTCTACATGATGTCTACAATGTGATGTCTACATGATGTCTACAATGTGATGTCTACAATGTGATGTCTACGTGATGTCTACACTGTGATGTCTATACTGTGATGTCTAAAATGTGATGTCTACAATGTGATGTCTACATGATGTCTACAATGTGATGTCTACATGATGTCTACGTGATGTCTACACTGTGATGTCTACACTGTAATGTCTACACTGTAATGTCTACATTGTGATGTCTACAATGTGATGTCTACATGATGTCTACAATGTGATGTCTACAATGTGATGTCTACATGATGTCTACAATGTGATGTCTACAATGTGATGTCTGCATGATGTCTACAATGTGATGTCTACATGATGTCTACAATGTGATGTCTACAATGTGATGTCTACATGATGTCTACAATGTGATGTCTACAATGTGATGTCTACATGATGTCTACAATGTGATGTCTACAATGTGATGTCTATATGATGTCTACAATGTGATGTCTACAATGTGATGTCTGCATGATGTCTACAATGTGATGTCTACAATGTGATGTCTACATGATGTCTACACTGTGATGTCTACAATGTGATGTCTACATGATGTCTACATTATGTCTAAAATGTGATGTCTACAATGTGATGTCTACATGATGTCTAAAAGGTGATGTCTACAATGTGATGTCTACATGATGTCTACAATGTGATGTCTACATGATGTCTACAATGTGATGTCTACATGATGTCTACAATGTGATGTCTACATGATGTCTACACTGTGATGTCTACAATGGGATGTCTACAATGTGATGTCTACATGATGTCTACAATGGGATGTCTACAATGGGATGTCTACATGATGTCTACAATGTGATGTCTGCATGATGTCCACAATGTGATGTTTACAATGTGATGTCTACATGATGTCTACACTGTGATGTCTACA
Organism: Oncorhynchus keta; assembly: GCF_023373465.1. NCBI lineage: Eukaryota > Metazoa > Chordata > Actinopteri > Salmoniformes > Salmonidae > Oncorhynchus > Oncorhynchus keta. The sequence continues at coordinate 24,261,964 of NC_068440.1, read as the reverse complement.
ATGGGATGTTTACAATGTGATGTCTACATGATGTCTACAATGTGATGTCTACAATGTGATGTCTACATGATGTCTACACTGTGATGTCTACAATGTGATGTCTACATGATGTCTACAATGTGAAGTCTACATGATGTCTACACTGTGATGTCTAAAATGTGATGTCTACAATGTGATGTCTACATGATGTCTACAATGTGATGTCTACATGATGTCGACACTGTGATGTCTACAATGTGATGTGTACAATGTGATGTCTACATTATGTCTACAATGTGATGTCTACATGATGTCTACAATGTGATGTCTACAATGTGATGTCTACAATGTGATGTCTGCATGATGTCTACAATGTGATGTCTACAATGTGATGTCTACATGATGTCTACACTGTGATGTCTACAATGTGATGTCTACATGATGTCTACAATGTGATGTCTACATGATGTCTACAATGTGATGTCTACATGATGTCTACATGATGTCTAAAATGTGATGTCTACAATGTGATGTCTACATGATGTCTAAAAATTTGATGTCTACAATGTGATGTCTACAATGTGATGTCTACATGCTGTCTACAATGTGATGTCTACATGTTGTCTACAATGTGATGTCTACATGATGTCTACACTGTGATGTCTACAATGTGATGTCTACATGATGTCTACAATGTGATGTCTACAATGTGATGTGTACAATGTGATGTCTACATGATGTCTACAATGTGATGTCTACATGTTGTCTACAATGTGATGTCTACATGATGTCTACACTGTGATGTCTACAATGTGATGTCTACATGATGTCTACAATGTGATGTCTACAATGTGATGTGTACAATGTGATGTCTACATGATGTCTACAATGTGATGTCTACATGCTGTCTACAATGTGATGTCTACATGTTGTCTACAATGTGATGTCTACATGATGTCTACACTGTGATGTCTACAATGTGATGTGTGCAATGTGATGTCTGCATGATGTCTACACTGTGATGTCTACAATGTGATGTCTACATGTTGTCTACAATGTGATGTCTACAATGTCATTTGTACAATGTGATGTCTACATGATGTCTACAATGTGATGTCTACATGATGTCTACACTGTGATGTCTACAATGTCATGTTACAATGTGATGTCTACATGATGTCTACAATGTGATGTCTACAATGTGATGTCTACATGATGTCTACAATGTGATGTCTACAATGTGATGTCTACGTGATGTCTACACTGTGATGTCTATACTGTGATGTCTAAAATGTGATGTCTACATGATGTCTACAATGTGAAGTCTACATGATGTCTACACTGTGATGTCTAAAATGTGATGTCTACAATGTGATGTCTACATGATGTCTACAATGTGATGTCTACATGATGTCGACACTGTGATGTCTACAATGTGATGTGTACAATGTGATGTCTACATTATGTCTACAATGTGATGTCTACATGATGTCTACAATGTGATGTCTACAATGTGATGTCTACAATGTGATGTCTGCATGATGTCTACAATGTGATGTCTACAATGTGATGTCTACATGATGTCTACACTGTGATGTCTACAATGTGATGTCTACATGATGTCTACAATGTGATGTCTACATGATGTCTACAATGTGATGTCTACATGATGTCTACATGATGTCTAAAATGTGATGTCTACAATGTGATGTCTACATGATGTCTAAAAATTTGATGTCTACAATGTGATGTCTACAATGTGATGTCTACATGCTGTCTACAATGTGATGTCTACATGTTGTCTACAATGTGATGTCTACATGATGTCTACACTGTGATGTCTACAATGTGATGTCTACATGATGTCTACAATGTGATGTCTACAATGTGATGTGTACAATGTGATGTCTACATGATGTCTACAATGTGATGTCTACATGTTGTCTACAATGTGATGTCTACATGATGTCTACACTGTGATGTCTACAATGTGATGTCTACATGATGTCTACAATGTGATGTCTACATGATGTCTACATGATGTCTAAAATTGTATGTCTACAATGTGATGTCTACATGATGTCTAAAAGGTGATGTCTACAATGTGATGTCTACAATGTGATGTCTACATGATGTCTACAATGTGATGTCTACATGATGTCTACACTGTGATGTCTACAATGGGATGTCTACAATGTGATGTCTACATGATGTCTACACTGTGATGTCTACAATGTGATGTCTACATGATGTCTACACTGTGATATCTACAATGTGATGTCTACAATGTGATGTCTACATGATGTCTACACTGTGATGTCTACAATGTGATGTCTACATGATGTCTACAATGGGATGTCTACAATGGGATGTCTACATGATGTCTACAATGTGATGTCTGCATGATGTCTACAATGGGATGTCTACACTGTGATATCTACAATGTGATGTCTACAATGTGATGTCTACATGATGTCTACAATGTGATGTCTACAATGTGATGTCTACATGATGTCTACAATGTGATGTCTACAATGTGATGTCTACATGATGTCTACAATGTGATGTCTACATGATGTCTACAATGTGATGTCTACAATGTGATGTCTACATGATGTCTACAATGTGATGTCTACAATGTGATGTCTACAATGTGATGTCTACATGATGTCTGATGTCTACAATGTGATGTCTACATGATGTCTACAATGTGATGTCTACAATGTGATGTCTACATGATGTCTACACTGTGATGTCTACAATGTGATGTCTACATGATGTCTACATTATGTCTAAAATGTGATGTCTACAATGTGATGTCTACATGATGTCTAAAAGGTGATGTCTACAATGTGATGTCTACATGATGTCTACAATGTGATGTCTACAATGTGATGTCTACAATGTGATGTCTGCATGATGTCTACAATGTGATGTCTACAATGTGATGTCTACATGATGTCTACACTGTGATGTCTACAATGTGATGTCTACATGATGTCTACAATGTGATGTCTACATGATGTCTACAATGTGATGTCTACATGATGTCTACATGATGTCTAAAATGTGATGTCTACAATGTGATGTCTACATGATGTCTAAAAATTTGATGTCTACAATGTGATGTCTACAATGTGATGTCTACATGCTGTCTACAATGTGATGTCTACATGTTGTCTACAATGTGATGTCTACATGATGTCTACACTGTGATGTCTACAATGTGATGTCTACATGATGTCTACAATGTGATGTCTACAATGTGATGTGTACAATGTGATGTCTACATGATGTCTACAATGTGATGTCTACATGTTGTCTACAATGTGATGTCTACATGATGTCTACACTGTGATGTCTACAATGTGATGTCTACATGATGTCTACAATGTGATGTCTACATGATGTCTACATGATGTCTAAAATTGTATGTCTACAATGTGATGTCTACATGATGTCTAAAAGGTGATGTCTACAATGTGATGTCTACAATGTGATGTCTACATGATGTCTACAATGTGATGTCTACATGATGTCTACACTGTGATGTCTACAATGGGATGTCTACAATGTGATGTCTACATGATGTCTACAATGTGATGTCTACAATGTGATGTCTACATGATGTCTACACTGTGATATCTACAATGTGATGTCTACAATGTGATGTCTACATGATGTCTACACTGTGATGTCTACAATGTGATGTCTACATGATGTCTACAATGGGATGTCTACAATGGGATGTCTACATGATGTCTACAATGTGATGTCTGCATGATGTCTACAATGGGATGTCTACACTGTGATATCTACAATGTGATGTCTACAATGTGATGTCTACATGATGTCTACAATGTGATGTCTACAATGTGATGTCTACATGATGTCTACAATGTGATGTCTACAATGTGATGTCTGCATGATGTCTACAATGTGATGTCTACATGATGTCTACAATGTGATGTCTACAATGTGATGTCTACATGATGTCTACAATGTGATGTCTACAATGTGATGTCTACATGATGTCTACAATGTGATGTCTACAATGTGATGTCTATATGATGTCTACAATGTGATGTCTACAATGTGATGTCTGCATGATGTCTACAATGTGATGTCTACAATGTGATGTCTACATGATGTCTACACTGTGATGTCTACAATGTGATGTCTACATGATGTCTACATTATGTCTAAAATGTGATGTCTACAATGTGATGTCTACATGATGTCTAAAAGGTGATGTCTACAATGTGATGTCTACATGATGTCTACAATGTGATGTCTACATGATGTCTACAATGTGATGTCTACATGATGTCTACACTGTGATGTCTACAATGGGATGTCTACAATGTGATGTCTACATGATGTCTACAATGGGATGTCTACAATGGGATGTCTACATGATGTCTACAATGTGATGTCTGCATGATGTCCACAATGTGATGTTTACAATGTGATGTCTACATGATGTCTACACTGTGATGTCTACAATGGGATGTTTACAATGTGATGTCTACATGATGTCTACAATGTGATGTCTACAATGTGATGTCTACAATGTGATGTCTACATGATGTCTACACTGTGATGTCTACAATGTGATGTCTACATGATGTCTACAATGTGAAGTCTACATGATGTCTACACTGTGATGTCTAAAATGTGATGTCTACAATGTGATGTCTACATGATGTCTACAATGTGATGTCTACATGATGTCGACACTGTGATGTCTACAATGTGATGTGTACAATGTGATGTCTACATTATGTCTACAATGTGATGTCTACATGATGTCTACAATGTGATGTCTACAATGTGATGTCTACATGATGTCTACACTGTGATGTCTACAATGTGATGTCTACATGATGTCTACAATGTGATGTCTACATGATGTCTACAATGTGATGTCTACATGATGTCTACAATGTGATGTCTACATGATGTCGACACTGTGATGTCTACAATGTGATGTGTACAATGTGATGTCTACATTATGTCTACAATGTGATGTCTACATGATGTCTACAATGTGATGTCTACAATGTGATGTCTACATGATGTCTACACTGTGATGTCTACAATGTGATGTCTACATGATGTCTACAATGTGATGTCTACATGATGTCTACAATGTGATGTCTACATGATGTCTACATGATGTCTAAAATTGTATGTCTACAATGTGATGTCTACATGATGTCTAAAAGGTGATGTCTACAATGTGATGTCTACATGATGTCTACAATGTGATGTCTACATGATGTCTACACTGTGATGTCTACAATGGGATGTCTACAATGTGATGTCTACATGATGTCTACACTGTGATGTCTACAATGTGATGTCTACATGATGTCTACACTGTGATATCTACAATGTGATGTCTACAATGTGATGTCTACATGATGTCTACACTGTGATGTCTACAATGTGATGTCTACATGATGTCTACACTGTGATATCTACAATGTGATGTCTACAATGTGATGTCTACATGATGTTTACACTGTGATGTCTACAATGTGATGTCTACATGATGTCTACACTGTGATATCTACAATGTGATGTCTACAATGTGATGTCTACAATGTGATGTCTACAATGTGATGTCAACATGATGTCTACAATGTGATGTCTGCATGATGTCTACATGGTGTCTACAATGTGATGTCTACAATGTGATGTCTACATGATGTCTACACTGTGATATCTACAATGTGATGTCTACAATGTGATGTCTACATGATGTCTACAATGGGATGTCTACAATGTGATGTCTACATGATGTCTACAATGTGATGTCTACATGATGTCTACACTGTGATGTCTAAAATGTGATGTCTACAATGTGATGTCTACAATGTGATGTCTACAATGTGATGTCTACATGATGTCTACAATGTGATGTCTGCATGATGTCTACAATGTGATGTCTACAATGTGATGTCTGCATGATGTCTACAATGTGATGTCTACAATGTGATGTCTACATGATGTCTACACTGTGATGTCTACAATGTGATGTCTACATGATGTCTACATTATGTCTAAAATGTGATGTCTACAATGTGATGTCTACATGATGTCTAAAAGGTGATGTCTACAATGTGATGTCTACATTATGTCTAAAATGTGATGTCTACAATGTGATGTCTACATGATGTCTAAAAGGTGATGTCTACAATGTGATGTCTACATTATGTCTACAATGTGATGTCTACATGATGTCTACAATGTGATGTCTACATGATGTCTACACTGTGATGTCTACAATGGGATGTCTACAATGTGATGTCTACATGATGTCTACAATGGGATGTCTACATGATGTCTACAATGTGATGTCTGCATGATGTCCACAATGTGATGTTTACAATGTGATGTCTACATGATGTCTACAATGTGATGTCTACATGATGTCTACACTGTGATGTCTACAATGGGATGTTTACAATGTGATGTCTACATGATGTCTACAATGTGATGTCTACAATGTGATGTCTACAATGTGATGTCTACATGATGTCTACACTGTGATGTCTACAATGTGATGTCTACATGATGTCTACAATGTGAAGTCTACATGATGTCTACACTGTGATGTCTAAAATGTGATGTCTACAATGTGATGTCTACATGATGTCTACAATGTGATGTCTACATGATGTCGACACTGTGATGTCTACAATGTGATGTGTACAATGTGATGTCTACATTATGTCTACAATGTGATGTCTACATGATGTCTACAATGTGATGTCTACAATGTGATGTCTACAATGTGATGTCTGCATGATGTCTACAATGTGATGTCTACAATGTGATGTCTACATGATGTCTACACTGTGATGTCTACAATGTGATGTCTACATGATGTCTACAATGTGATGTCTACATGATGTCTACAATGTGATGTCTACATGATGTCTACATGATGTCTAAAATTGTATGTCTACAATGTGATGTCTACATGATGTCTAAAAGGTGATGTCTACAATGTGATGTCTACAATGTGATGTCTACATGATGTCTACAATGTGATGTCTACATGATGTCTACACTGTGATGTCTACAATGGGATGTCTACAATGTGATGTCTACATGATGTCTACACTGTGATGTCTACAATGTGATGTCTACATGATGTCTACACTGTGATATCTACAATGTGATGTCTACAATGTGATGTCTACATGATGTCTACACTGTGATGTCTACAATGTGATGTCTACATGATGTCTACACTGTGATATCTACAATGTGATGTCCACAATGTGATGTCTACATGATGTTTACACTGTGATGTCTACAATGTGATGTCTACATGATGTCTACACTGTGATATCTACAATGTGATGTCTACAATGTGATGTCAACATGATGTCTACAATGTGATGTCTGCATGATGTCTACATGGTGTCTACAATGTGATGTCTACAATGTGATGTCTACATGATGTCTACACTGTGATATCTACAATGTGATGTCTACAATGTGATGTCTACATGATGTCTACAATGGGATGTCTACAATGTGATGTCTACATGATGTCTACACTGTGATGTCTAAAATGTGATGTCTACAATGTGATGTCTACAATGTGATGTCTACAATGTGATGTCTACATGATGTCTACAATGTGATGTCTGCATGATGTCTACACTGTGATGTCTACAATGGGATGTCTACAATGTGATGTCTACATGATGTCTACAATGTGATGTCTACATGATGTCTACAATGTGATGTCTGCATGATGTCTACACTGTGATGTCTACAATGGGATGTCTACAATGTGATGTCTACATGATGTCTAAAATGTGATGTCTACAATGTGATGTCTACATGATGTCTAAAATGTGATGTCTACAATGTGATGTCTACAATGTGATGTCTACATGATGTCTACAATGTGATGTCTGCATGATGTCTACACTGTGATGTCTACAATGGGATGTCTACAATGTGATGTCTACATGATGTCTAAAATGTGATGTCTACAATGTGATGTCTACATGATGTCTAAAATGTGATGTCTACAATGTGATGTCTACAATGTTATGTCTACATGCTATCTACAATGTGATGTCTACATGTTGTCTACAATGTGATGTCTACATGATGTCTACACTGTGATGTCTACAATGTGATGTCTACATGATGTCTACAATGTGATGTCTACATGATGTCTACAATGTGATGTCTACATGATGTCTACAATGTGATGTCTGCATGATGTCCACAATGTGATGTCTACACTGTGATGTCTACAATGTGATGTCTACATGATGTCTACAATGGGATGTCTACAATGTGATGTCTACATGATGTCTACAATGTGATGTCTGCATGATGTCCACAATGTGATGTCTACACTGTGATGTCTACAATGGGATGTTTACAATGTGATGTCTACATGATGTCTACAATGTGATGTCTACATGATGTCTACAATGTGATGTCTACAATGTGATGTCTACAATGTGATGTCTACAATGTGATGTCTACATGATGTCTACACTGTGATGTCTACAATGTGATGTCTACATGATGTCTACAATGTGATGTCTACATGATGTCTACACTGTGATGTCTAAAATGTGATGTCTACAATGTGATGTCTACATGATGTCTACAATGTGATGTCTACATGATGTCTACACTGTGATGTCTACAATGTGATGTCTACAATGTGATGTCTACATGATGTCTACATGATGTCTAAAATGTGATGTCTACAATGTGATGTCTACATGATGTCTACAATGTGATGTCTACAATGTGATGTCTACATGATGTCTACAATGTGATGTCTACATGATGTCTACAATGTGATGTCTACAATGTGATGTCTACAATGTGATGTCTACATGATGTCTACACTGTGATGTCTACAATGTGATGTCTACATGATGTCTACAATGTGAAGTCTACATGATGTCTACACTGTGATGTCTAAAATGTGATGTCTACAATGTGATGTCTACATGATGTCTACAATGTGATGTCTACATGATGTCTACAATGTGATGTCTACATGATGTCTACAATGTGATGTCTACATGATGTCTACAATGTGATGTCTACATGATGTCTACAATGTGATGTCTACATGACATCTACAATGTGATGTCTACAATGTGATGTCTACATGATGTCTACACTGTGATGTCTACAATGGGATGTTTACAATGTGATGTCTACATGATGTCTACAATGTGATGTCTACAATGTGATGTCTACAATGTGATGTCTACATGATGTCTACACTGTGATGTCTACAATGTGATGTCTACATGATGTCTACAATGTGAAGTCTACATGATGTCTACACTGTGATGTCTAAAATGTGATGTCTACAATGTGATGTCTACATGATGTCTACAATGTGATGTCATGATGTCAATGTGATGTCTACAATGTGATGTGTACAATGTGATGTCTACATTATGTCTACAATGTGATGTCTACATGATGTCTACAATGTGATGTCTACAATGTGATGTCTACATGTCTGTGATGTCTACAATGTGATGTCTACAATGTGATGTCTACATGATGTCTACACTGTGATGTCTACAATGTGATGTCTACAATGTGATGTCTACAATGTGATGTCTACATGATGTCTACAATGTGATGTCTACATGATGTCTACACTGTGATATCTACAATGTGATGTCTACAATGTGATGTCTACAATGATGTCTACACTGTGATGTCTACAATGTGATGTCTACATGATGTCTACACTGTGATGTCTACAATGTGATGTCTACAATGTGATGTCTACATGATGTCTACACTGTGATGTCTACAATGTGATGTCTACAATGATGTCTACATGATGTCTACAATGTGATGTCTACAATGTGATGTCTACAATGTGATGTCTACAATGTGATGTCTACATGATGTCTACAATGTGATGTCTGCATGATGTCTACATGATGTCTACAATGTGATGTCTACAATGTGATGTCTACATGATGTCTACAATGTGATGTCTGCATGATGTCTACAATGTGATGTCTACATGATGTCTACAATGGGATGTCTACAATGTGATGTCTACATGATGTCTACAATGTGATGTCTACATGATGTCTACACTGTGATGTCTAAAATGTGATGTCTACAATGTGATGTCTACAATGTGATGTCTACAATGTGATGTCTACAATGTGATGTCTACATGATGTCTACAATGTGATGTCTACAATGTGATGTCTACAATGATGTCTACAATGTGATGTCTACAATGTGATGTCTACATGATGTCTACACTGTGATGTCTACAATGTGATGTCTACATGATGTATGTCTACAATGTGATGTCTACAATGTGATGTCTACATGATGTGATGTCTACAATGTGATGTCTACATGATGTCTAAAATGTGATGTCTACAATGTGATGTCTACATGATGTCTAAATGTGATGTCTACAATGTGATGTCTACATTATGTCTACAATGTGATGTCTACATGATGTCTACAATGTGATGTCTACATGATGTCTACACTGTGATGTCTACAATGTGATGTCTACAATGTGATGTCTACATGATGTCTACAATGGGATGTCTACATGATGTCTACAATGTGATGCATGATGTCTACAATGTGATGTCTACAATGTGATGTCTACATGATGTCTACACAATCTACATGATGTCTACACTGTGATGTCTACAATGGATGTCTACAATGTGATGTCTACATGATGTCTACAATGTGATGTCTACAATGTGATGTCTACAATGTGATGTCTACATGATGTCTACAATGTGATGTCTACAATGTGATGTCTACATGATGTCTACAATGTGATGTCTACATGATGTCTACACTGTGATGTCTAAAATGTGATGTCTACAATGTGATGTCTACATGATGTCTACAATGTGATGTCTACATGATGTCTACAATGTGATGTCTACAATGTGATGTCTACATGATGTCTACATTATGTCTACAATGTGATGTCTACATGATGTCTACAATGTGATGTCTACAATGTGATGTCTACAATGTGATGTCTGCATGATGTCTACAATGTGATGTCTACAATGTGATGTCTACATGATGTCTACACTGTGATGTCTACAATGTGATGTCTACATGATGTCTACAATGTGATGTCTACATGATGTCTACAATGTGATGTCTACATGATGTCTACATGATGTCTAAAATTGTATGTCTACAATGTGATGTCTACATGATGTCTAAAAGGTGATGTCTACAATGTGATGTCTACAATGTGATGTCTACATGATGTCTACAATGTGATGTCTACATGATGTCTACACTGTGATGTCTACAATGGGATGTCTACAATGTGATGTCTACATGATGTCTACACTGTGATGTCTACAATGTGATGTCTACATGATGTCTACACTGTGATATCTACAATGTGATGTCTACAATGTGATGTCTACATGATGTCTACACTGTGATGTCTACAATGTGATGTCTACATGATGTCTACACTGTGATATCTACAATGTGATGTCTACAATGTGATGTCTACATGATGTTTACACTGTGATGTCTACAATGTGATGTCTACATGATGTCTACACTGTGATATCTACAATGTGATGTCTACAATGTGATGTCAACATGATGTCTACAATGTGATGTCTACATGATGTCTACAATGTGATGTCTACGTGATGTCTACACTGTGATGTCTACACTGTGATGTCTACACTGTGATATCTACAATGTGATGTCTACAATGTGATGTCTACATGATGTCTACAATGGGATGTCTACATGTCTACATGATGTCTACAATGTGATGTCTACATGATGTCTACACTGTGATGTCTAAAATGTGATGTCTACAATGTGATGTCTACAATGTGATGTCTACACATGATGTCTACAATGTGATGTCTACATGATGTCTACACTGTGATGTCTACAATGGGATGTCTACAATGTGATGTCTACAATGTGATGTCTACATGATGTCTACAATGTGATGTCTACATGATGTCTACGTGATGTCTACACTGTGATGTCTACACTGTAATGTCTACACTGTAATGTCTAAAATGTGATGTCTACAATGTGATGTCTACATGATGTCTACAATGTGATGTCTACATGATGTCTGCAATGTGATGTCTACATGATGTCTACACTGTGATGTCTACAATGTGATGTCTACAATGTGATGTCTACAATGTGATGTCTACAATGTGATGTCTACATGATGTCTACATGATGTCTAAAATGTGATGTCTACAATGTGATGTCTACAATGTTATGTCTACATGCTATCTACAATGTGATGTCTACATGTTGTCTACAATGTGATGTCTACATGATGTCTACACTGTGATGTCTACAATGTGATGTCTACATGATGTCTACAATGTGATGTCTACATGATGTCTACAATGTGATGTCTACATGATGTCTACAATGTGATGTCTGCATGATGTCCACAATGTGATGTCTACAATGTGATGTCTACATGATGTCTACATGATGTCTACAATGTGATGTCTACAATGTGATGTCTACATGATGTCTACAATGTGATGTCTACAATGTGATGTCTACAATGTGATGTCTCTGATGTCTACAATGGATGTCTACAATGTGATGTCTACATGATGTCTACAATGTGATGTCTACATGATGTCTACAATGTGATGTCTACAATGTGATGTCTACAATGTGATGTCTACAATGTGATGTCTACATGATGTCTACACTGTGATGTCTACAATGTGATGTCTACATGATGTCTACAATGTGATGTCTACATGATGTCTACACTGTGATGTCTAAAATGTGATGTCTACAATGTGATGTCTACATGATGTCTACAATGTGATGTCTACATGATGTCTACACTGTGATGTCTACAATGTGATGTCTACATGATGTCTACAATGTGATGTCTACATGATGTCTACATGATGTCTAAAATGTGATGTCTACAATGTGATGTCTACATGATGTCTACAATGTGATGTCTACAATGTGATGTCTACATGATGTCTACAATGTGATGTCTACATGATGTCTACAATGTGATGTCTACAATGTGATGTCTACAATGTGATGTCTACATGAACTGTGATGTCTACAATGTGATGTCTACATGATGTCTACAATGTGAAGTCTACATGATGTCTACACTGTGATGTCTAAAATGTGATGTCTACAATGTGATGTCTACATGATGTCTACAATGTGATGTCTACATGATGTCTACAATGTGATGTCTACATGATGTCTACAATGTGATGTCTACATGATGTCTACAATGTGATGTCTACATGATGTCTACAATGTGATGTCTACATGACATCTACAATGTGATGTCTACAATGTGATGTCTACATGATGTCTACACTGTGATGTCTACAATGTGATGTCTACATGATGTCTACAATGTGATGTCTACAATGTGATGTCTACATGATGTCTACAATGTGATGTCTACATGATGTCTACAATGTGATGTCTACAATGTGATGTCTACATGATGTCTACAATGTGATGTCTACATGATGTCTACACTGTGATGTCTAAAATGTGATGTCTACAATGTGATGTCTACATGATGTCTACAATGTGATGTCTCTACACACTGTGATGTCTACAATGTGATGTCTACAATGATGATGTCTACAATGTGATGTCTACATGATGTCTACAATGTGATGTCTACAATGTGATGTCTACAATGTGATGTCTGCATGATGTCTACAATGTGATGTCTACAATGTGATGTCTACATGATGTCTACACTGTGATGTCTACAATGTGATGTCTACATGATGTCTACAATGTGATGTCTACATGATGTCTACAATGTGATGTCTACATGATGTCTAATGATGTCTAAAATGTGATGTCTACAATGTGATGTCTACATGATGTCTGATGTCACAATGTGATGTCTACAATGTGATGTCTACATGATGTCTACACAATGTGATGTCTACAATGATGTCTACACTGTGATGTCTACAATGGGATGTCTACAATGTGATGTCTACATGATGTCTACACTGTGATGTCTACAATGTGATGTCTACATGATGTCTACACTGTGATATCTACAATGTGATGTCTACAATGTGATGTCTACATGATGTCTACACTGTGATGTCTACAATGTGATGTCTACATGATGTCTACACTGTGATATCTACAATGTGATGTCTACAATGTGATGTCTACATGATGTTTACATGATGTCTACAATGTGATGTCTACATGATGTCTACATGTGATATCTACAATGTGATGTCTACAATGTGATGTCAACATGATGTCTACAATGTGATGTCTGCATGATGTCTACATGTCTACAATGTGATGTCTACATGATGTCTACATGATGATGTCTACAATGTGATGTCTACAATGTGATGTCTGATGTCTACATGATGTCTACAATGGGATGTCTACAATGTGATGTCTACATGATGTCTACAATGTGATGTCTCTGATGTCTACACTGTGATGTCTAAAATGTGATGTCTACAATGTGATGTCTACAATGTGATGTCTACAATGTGATGTCTACATGATGTCTACAATGTGATGTCTGCATGATGTCTACAATGTGATGTCTACAATGTGATGTCTACAATGTGATGTCTACATGATGTCTACAATGTGATGTCTACATGATGTCTACATGATGTCTAAATGTGATGTCTACAATGTGATGTCTACATGATGTCTAAAATGTGATGTCTACAATGTGATGTCTACAATGTTATGTCTACATGCTATCTACAATGTGATGTCTACATGTGATGTCTACAATGTGATGTCTACATGATGTCTACAATGTGATGTCTACAATGTGATGTCTACAATGTGATGTCTACATGATGTCTACAATGTGATGTCTACATGATGTCTACAATGTGATGTCTACATGATGTCTACAATGTGATGTCTACACTGTGATGTCTACACTGTGATGTCTACAATGTGATGTCTACATGATGTCTACAATGTGATGTCTACAATGTGATGATGTCTACAATGTGATGTCTACATGTGATGTCCACAATGTGATGTCTACACTGTGATGTCTAAAATGTGATGTCTACAATGTGATGTCTACATGATGTCTACAATGTGATGTCTACATGATGTCTACAATGTGATGTCTACAATGTGATGTCTACAATGTGATGTCTACATGATGTCTACACTGTGATGTCTACAATGTGATGTCTACATGATGTCTACAATGTGATGTCTACATGATGTCTACACTGTGATGTCTACAATGTGATGTCTACAATGTGATGTCTACATGATGTCTACAATGTGATGTCTACATGATGTCTACAATGTGATGTCTACAATGTGATGTCTACAATGTGATGTCTGCATGATGTCTACAATGTGATGTCTACAATGTGATGTCTACATGATGTCTACACTGTGATGTCTACAATGTGATGTCTACATGATGTCTACAATGTGATGTCTACATGATGTCTACAATGTGATGTCTACATGATGTCTACATGATGTCTATGTGTCACAATGTGATGTCTACAATGTGATGTCTACAATGTGATGTCTACATGTGATGTCTACAATGTGATGTCTACATGATGTCTACAATGTGATGTCTACAATGTGATGTCTACAATGTGATGTCTACATGATGTCTACACTGTGATGTCTACAATGTGATGTCTACATGATGTCTACAATGTGATGTCTACAATGTGATGTCTACATGATGTCTACACTGTGATGTCTACAATGTGATGTCTACATGATGTCTACACTGTGATGTCTACAATGTGATGTCTACAATGTGATGTCTACATGATGTCTACACTGTGATGTCTACAATGTGATGTCTACATGATGTCTACACTGTGATATCTACAATGTGATGTCTACAATGTGATGTCTACATGATGTCTACAATGTGATGTCTACAATGTGATGTCTACAATGTGATGTCTACAATGTGATGTCTGTGATGTCTACAATGTGATGTCTACAATGTGATGTCTACAATGTGATGTCTACAATGATGTCTACAATGGGATGTCTACAATGTGATGTCTACATGATGTCTACAATGTGATGTCTACAATGTGATGTCTACATGATGTCTACAATGTGATGTCTACAATGTGATGTCTACAATGTGATGTCTACAATGTGATGTCTACATGATGTCTACAATGTCTGCATGATGTCTACACTGTGATGTCTACAATGTGATGTCTACAATGTGATGTCTACATGATGTCTACAATGTGATGTCTACATGATGTCTACATGATGTCTACAATGTGATGTCTACAATGTGATGTCTACATGATGTCTACAATGTGATGTCTACATGTGATGTCTACAATGTGATGATGATGTCTACAATGTGATGTCTACATGATGTCTACAATGTGATGTCATGATACACTGTGATGTCTACAATGTGATGTCTACATGATGTCTACAATGTGATGTCTACATGATGTCTACAATGTGATGTCTACATGATGTCTACAATGTGATGTCTCATGATGTACAATGTGATGTCTACAATGTGATGTCTACACTGTGATGTCTACAATGTGATGTCTACAATGTGATGTCTACATGTGATGTCTACAATGTGATGTCTACATGATGTCTACAATGTGATGTCTACATGATGTGATGTCTACATGATGTCTACAATGTGATGTTTACAATGTGATGTCTGATGTCTACATGTGATGTCTACATGATGTCTGATGTGATGTCTACAATGTGATGTCTACAATGTGATGTCTACAATGTGATGATGATGTCTACACTGTGATGTCTACATGTGATGTCTACATGATGTCTACAATGTGATGTCTACATGATGTCTACACTGTGATGTCTAAAATGTGATGTCTACAATGTGATGTCTACATGATGTCTACAATGTCTACATGATGTCTACAATGTGATGTCTACATGTGATGTCTACAATGTGATGTCTACAATGATGTCTACATGATGTCTACAATGTGATGTCTACATGATGTCTACAATGTGATGTCTACATGATGTCATGACTAAATGTGATGTCTACAATGTGATGTCTACATGATGATGTCTACAATGTGATGTCTACATGATGTCTACAATGTGATGTCTACAATGTGATGTCTACAATGTGATGTCTACATGATGTCTACAATGATGATGTCTACATGATGTCTACACTGTGATGTCTACAATGTGATGTCTACATGATGTCTACAATGTGATGTCTACATGATGTCTACAATGTGATGTCTACATGATGTCTACATGATGTCTAAAATTGATGTCTACAATGTGATGTCTACATGATGTCTAAAAGGTGATGTCTACAATGTGATGTCTACAATGTGATGTGATGTCTACAATGTGATGTCTATGTCTAATGTGATGTCTACAATGATGTCTACAATGTGATGTCTACATGATGTCTACACTGTGATGTCTACAATGTGATGTCTACATGATGTCTACACTGTGATATCTACAATGATGTCTACAATGTGATGTCTACATGATGTCTACACTGTGATGTCTACAATGTGATGTCTACATGATGTCTACACTGTGATATCTACAATGTGATGTCTACAATGTGATGTCTACATGATGTTTACACTGTGATGTCTACAATGTGATGTCTACATGATGTCTACACTGTGATATCTACAATGTGATGTCTACAATGATGATGTCTACATGATGTCTACAATGTGATGTCTACAATGTGATGTCTACATGATGTCTACACTGTGATGTCTACATGTGATGTCTACAATGTGATGTCTACTACAATGATGTCTACAATGTGATGTCTACATGATGTCTACAATGTGATGTCTACAATGTGATGTCTACATGATGTCTACAATGATGTCTACAATGTGATGTCTACATGATGTCTACAATGTGATGTCTACAATGTGATGTCTACAATGATGTCTACAATGTGATGTCTACATGATGTCTACAATGTGATGTCTGTGATGTCTACAATGTGATGTCTACAATGGGATGTCTACAATGTGATGTCTACATGATGTCTACAATGTGATGTCTACATGTGATGTCTGCATGATGTCTAAAATGTGATGTCTACAATGTGATGTCATGATGTCTAAAATGTGATGTCTACAATGTGATGTCTACAATGTGATGTCTACATGTGATGTCTACAATGTGATGTCTACATGTGATGTCTACAATGTGATGTCTACATGATGTCTACAATGTGATGTCTACAATGTGATGTCTACATGATGTCTACAATGTGATGTCTACAATGTGATGTCTACAATGTGATGTCTACATGATGTCTACAATGTGATGTCTACATGATGTCTACAATGTGATGTCTACAATGTGATGTCTACATGATGTCTACATGATGTCTACAATGTGATGTCTACATGATGTCTACAATGTGATGTCTCTGTCTACATGATGTCTACAATGTGATGTCTACACTGTGATGTCTACAATGTGATGTCTACAATGTGATGTCTACATGATGTCTACAATGTGATGTCTACATGATGTCTACAATGTGATGTCTACAATGTGATGTCTACAATGTGATGTCTACAATGTGATGTCTGATGTCTACACTGTGATGTCTACAATGTGATGTCTACATGATGTCTACAATGTGATGTCTACATGATGTCTACACTGTGATGTCTAAAATGTGATGTCTACAATGTGATGTCTACATGATGTCTACAATGTGATGTCTACATGATGTCTACAATGTGATGTCTACATGATGTCTACAATGATGATGATGTCTACATGATGTCTACATGTGATGTGATGTCTACAATGTGATGTCTACAATGATGTCTACATGATGTCTACAATGTGATGTCTACAATGTGATGTCTACATGATGTCTACAATGTGATGTCTACAATGTGATGTCAATGTGATACACAATGTGATGTCTACAATGTGATGTCTACATGATGTCTACAATGTGATGTCTACAATGTGATGTCTACAATGTGATGTCTACATGATGTCTACAATGTGATGTCTACAATGTGATGTCTACATGATGTCTACAATGTGTCTACATGATGTCTACACTGTGATGTCTAAAATGTGATGTCTACAATGTGATGTCTACATGATGTCTACATGATGTCTACAATGTGATGTCTACAATGTGATGTCTACATGATGTCTACACTGTGATGTCTACATGATGTCTACAATGTGATGTCTCTATGTCACAATGTGATGTCTATCTACAATGTGATGTCTACAATGTGATGTCTACATGATGTCTACAATGTGATGTCTACAATGTGATGTCTACAATGTGATGTCTACATGATGTCTACAATGTGACTACATGATGTCTACAATGTGATGTCTACATGATGTCTACACTGTGATATCTACAATGTGATGTCTACAATGTGATGTCAACATGATGTCTACAATGTGATGTCAACATGATGTCTACAATGTGATGTCTACGTGATGTCTACACTGTGATGTCTATACTGTGATGTCTAAAATGTGATGTCTACAATGTGATGTCTACATGATGTCCACAATGTGATGTCTACAATGTGATGTCTACATGATGTCTACACTGTGATATCTACAATGTGATGTCTACAATGTGATGTCTACATGATGTCTACGCTGTGATGTCTACAATGTGATGTCTACATGATGTCTACACTGTGATATCTACAATGTGATGTCTACAATGTGATGTCTACATGATGTTTACACTGTGATGTCTACAATGTGATGTCTGCATGATGTCTAAATGTGATGTCTACAATGTGATGTCTACAATGTGATGTCTACATGATGTCTACAATGTGATGTCTACATGATGTCTACAATGTGATGTCTACATGATGTCTACACTGTGATGTCTACAATGTGATGTCTACATGATGTCTACAATGTGATGTCTACATGATGTCTACAATGTGATGTCTACATGATGTCTACAATGTGATGTCTACAATGTGATGTCTACAATGTGATGTCTACAATGTGATGTCTACAATGTGATGTCTACAATGTGATGTCTACATGATGTCTACAATGTGATGTCTACATGATGTCTACAATGTGATGTCTACAATGTGATGTCTACAATGTGATGTCTACATGATGTCTACAATGTGATGTCTACATGATGTCTACAATGTGATGTCTGCATGATGTCCACAATGTGATGTCTACAATGTGATGTCTACATGATGTCTACAATGTGATGTCTACATGATGTCTACAATGTGATGTCTACATGATGTCTACAATGTGATGTCTACATGATGTCTACAATGTGATGTCTACATGATGTCTCCAATGTGATGTCTACAATGTGATGTCTACATGATGTCTACAATGTGATGTCTACATGATGTCTACAATGTGATGTCTACATGATGTCTACAATGTGATGTCTACAATGTGATGTCTACAATGTGATGTCTACATGATGTCTACAATGTGATGTCTACAATGTGATGTCTACATGATGTCTACAATGTGATGTCTACATGATGTCTACAATGTGATGTCTACATGATGTCTACAATGTGATGTCTACAATGTGATGTCTACAATGTGATGTCTACATGATGTCTACAATGTGATGTCTACAATGTGATGTCTACATGATGTCTACAATGTGATGTCTACAATGTGATGTCTACATGATGTCTACAATGTGATGTCTACAATGTGATGTCTACACTGTGATGTCTACAATGTGATGTCTACACTGTGATGTCTACACTGTGATGTCTACACTGTGATGTCTACACTGTGATGTCTACACTGTGATGTCTACACTGTGATGTCTACAATGTGATGTCTACAATGTGATGTCTACACTGTGATGTCTACAATGTCATGTGTACAATGTGATGTCTACATGATGTCTACAATGTGATGTCTACAATGTGATGTCTACATGATGTCTACACTGTGATGTCTACAATGTGATGTCTACATGATGTCTACAATGTGATGTCTACAATGTGATGTCATGATGTCTACAATGTGATGTCTACATGATGTCTACAATGTGATGTCTGTGATGTCTACAATGTGATGTCTCATGATATGATGTCTACAATGTGATGTCTACATGATGTCTACAATGTGATGTCTACAATGTGATGTCTACATGATGTCTACAATGTGATGTCTACAATGTGATGTCTACAATGATGTCTACATGATGTCTACAATGTGATGTCTACAATGTGATGTCTACATGATGTCTACAATGTGATGTCTACAATGTGATGTCTACATGATGTCTACAATGTGATGTCTACATGATGTCTACAATGATGTCTACAATGTGATGTCTACAATGTGATGTCTACATGATGTCTACAATGTGATGTCTACATGATGTCTACAATGTGATGTCTACAATGTGATGTCTATATGATGTCTACAATGTGATGTCTACAATGTGATGTCTACAATGATGTCTACAATGTGATGTGATGTCTACAATGTGATGTCTACAATGATGTCTGCATGATGTCTACAATGTGATGTCTACATGATGTCTACAATGTGATGTCTACAATGTGATGTCTACATGATGTCTACAATGTGATGTCTACAATGATGTCTACAATGTGATGTCTACAATGTGATGTCTGCATGTGATGTCTACATGATGTCTACATGATGTCTACAATGTGATGTCTACAATGTGATGTCTACATGATGTCTACATGATGTCTAAAATGTGATGTCTACAATGTGATGTCTACATGATGTCTACAATGTGATGTCTACAATGTGATGTCTACAATGTGATGTCTACAATGTGATGTCTACAATGTGATGTCTACAATGTGATGTCTACATGTGATGTCTACAATGTGATGTCTACATGACACTGTGATGTCTACAACATGATGTCTACAATGTGATGTCTACATGATGTCTACACTGTGATGTCTGCATGATGTCTACAATGTGATGTCTGCATGATGTCCACAATGTGATGTCTACAATGTGATGTCTACATGATGTCTACATGATGTCTACAATGTGATGTCTACAATGTGATGTCTACATGATGTCTACAATGTGATGTCTACAATGTGATGTCTACATGATGTCTACAATGTGATGTCTACAATGTGATGTCTACATGATGTCTACAATGTGATGTCTGCATGATGTCCACAATGTGATGTCTACAATGTGATGTCTACATGATGTCTACACTGTGATGTCTACAATGTGATGTGTACAATGTGATGTCTACATGATGTCTACAATGTGATGTCTACATGCTGTCTACAATGTGATGTCAAATCAAATCAATCAAATCAAATTTTATTTGTCACATACACATGGTTAGCAGATGTTAAATGCGAGTGTAGCGAAATGCTTGTGCTTCTAGTTCCGACAATGCAGTGATAACCAACAAGTAATCTAACTAACAATTCCAAAACTACTGTCTTATACACAGTGTAAGGGGATAAGGAACATGTACATAAGGATATATGAATGAGTGATGGTACAGAGCAGCATACAGTAGATGGTATCGAGTACAGTATATACATATGAGATGAGTGTGTAGACAAAGTAAACAAAGTGGCATAGTTAAAGTGGCTAGTGATACATGTGTTACATAAGGATGCAGTCGATGATGTAGAGTACAGTATATACATATGCATATGAGATGAATAATGTAGGGTAAGTAACATTATATAAGGTAGCATTGTTTAAAGTGGCTAGTGATATAATTACATAATTCCCATCAATTCCCATTATTAAAATGGCTGGAGTTGGGTCAGTGTCAATGACAGTGTGTTGGCAGCAGCCACTCAATGTTAGTGGTGGCTGTTTAACAGTCTGATGGCCTTGAGATAGAAGCTGTTTTTCAGTCTCTCGGTCCCAGCTTTGATGCACCTGTACTGACCTCGCCTTCTGGATGATAGCGGGGTGAACAGGCAGTGGTTCGGGTGGTTGATGTCCTTGATGATCTTTATGGCCTTCCTGTAACAACGGGTGGTGTAGGTGTCCTGGAGGGCAGGTAGTTTGCCCCGGTGAAGCGTTGTGCAGTCCTCACTACCCTCTGGAGAGCCTTACGGTTGAGGGCGGAGCAGTTGCCGTACCAGGCGGTGATACAGCCCGCCAGGATGCTCTCGATTGTGCATCTGTAGAAGTTTGTGAGTGCTTTTGGTGACAAGCCGAATTTCTTCAGCCTCCTGAGGTTGAATAGGCGCTGCTGCGCCTTCTTCACGACGCTGTCAGTGTGAGTGGACCAATTCAGTTTGTCTGTGATGTGTATGCCGAGGAACTTAAAACTAGCTACCCTCTCCACTACTGTTCCATCGATGTGGATAGGGGGGTGTTCCCTCTGCTGTTTCCTGAAGTCCACAATCATCTCCTTAGTTTTGTTGAAATTGAGTGTGAGGTTATTTTCCTGACACCACACTCCGAGGGCCCTCACCTCCTCCCTGTAGGCCGTCTCGTCGTTGTTGGTAATCAAGCCTACCACTGTTGTGTCGTCCGCAAACTTGATGATTGAGTTGGAGGCGTGCGTGGCCACGCAGTCGTGGGTGAACAGGGAGTACAGGAGAGGGCTCAGAACGCACCCTTGTGGGGCCCCGTGTTGAGGATCAGCGGGGAGGAGATGTTGTTGCCTACCCTCACCACCTGGGGGCGGCCCATCAGGAAGTCCAGTACCCAGTTGCACAGGGCGGGGTCGAGACCCAGGGTCTCGAGCTTGATGACGAGCTTGGAGGGTACTATGGTGTTGAATGCCGAGCTGTAGTCGATGAACAGCATTCTCACATAGGTATTCCTCTTGTCCAGGTGGGTTAGGGCAGTGTGCAGTGTGGTTGAGATTGCATCGTCTGTGGACCTATTTGGGCGGTAAGCAAATTGGAGTGGGGTCTAGGGTGTCAGGTAGGGTGGAGGTGATATGGTCCTTGACTAGTCTCTCAAAGCACTTCATGATGACGGAAGTGAGTGCTACGGGGCGGTAGTCGTTTAGCTCAGTTACCTTAGCTTTCTTGGGAACAGGAACAATGGTGGCCCTCTTGAAGCATGTGGGAACAGCAGACTGGTATAGGGATTGATTGAATATGTCCGTAAACACACCGGCCAGCTGGTCTGCGCATGCTCTGAGGGCGCGGCTGGGGATGCCGTCTGGGCCTGCAGCCTTGCGAGGGTTAACACGTTTAAATGTCTTACTCACCTCGGCTGCAGTGAAGGAGAGACCGCATGTTTCCGTTGCAGGCCGTGTCAGTGGCACTGTATTGTCCTCAAAGCGGGCAAAAAAGTTATTTAGTCTGCCTGGGAGCAAGACATCCTGGTCCGTGACTGGGCTGGATTTCATCTTGTAGTCCGTGATTGACTGTAGACCCTGCCACATGCCTCTTGTGTCTGAGCCATTGAATTGAGATTCCACTTTGTCTCTGTACTGACGCTTAGCTTGTTTAATAGCCTTGCGGAGGAATAGCTGCACTGTTTGTATTCAGTCATGTTGCCAGACACCTTGCCCTGATTAAAAGCAGTGGTTCGCGCTTTCAGTTTCACGCGAATGCTGCCATCAATCCACGGTTTCTGGTTAGGGAATGTTTTTATCGTTGCTATGGGAACGACATCTTCGACGCACGTTCTAATGAACTCGCACACCGAATCAGCGTATTCGTCAATATTCCCATCTGACTCAATACGAAACATGTCCCAGTCCACGTGATGGAAGCAGTCTTGGAGTGTAGAGTCAGCTTGGTCTGACCAGCGTTGGACAGACCTCAGCGTGGGAGCCTCTTGTTTTAATTTCTGCCTGTAGGCAGGGATCAGCAAAATGGAGTCGTGGTCAGCTTTTCCGAAAGGGGCGGGGCAGGGCCTTATATGCGTCGCGGAAGTTAGAGTAACAATGATCCAAGGTTTTACCACCCCTGGTTGCGCAATCGATATGCTGATAAAATTTAGGGAGTCTTGTTTTCAGATTGGCTTTGTTAAAATCACCAGCTACAATGAATGCAGCCTCCGGATAAATGTTTTCCAGTTTGCAAAGAGTTAAATAAAGTTCGTTCAGAGCCATCGATGTGTCTGCTTGGGGGGGATATATACGGCTGTGATTATAATCGAAGAGAATTCTCTTGGAAGATAATGCGGTCTACATTTGATTGTGAGGAATTCTAAATCAGGTGAACAGAAGGATTTGAGTTCCTGTATGTTTCCTTCATCACACCATGTCCCGTTGGTCATGAGGCATACGCCCCCGCCACTCTTCTTACCAGAGAGATGTTTGTTTCTGTCCGCGCAATGCGTGGAGAAACCCGTTGGCTGCACCGCCCTGGATAGCGTCTTCCCAGTAAGCCATGTTTCCGTAAAGCAGAGAACGTTGCAGTCTCTGATGTCCCTCTGGAATGCCACCCTTGCTCGGATTTCATCAACCTTGTTGTCGAGAGACTGGACATTGGCAAGAAGAATACTGGGAAGTGGTGCGCGATGTGCCCTTTTTCGGAGTCTGACCAGAACACCGCCGCGTTTCCCTCTTTTTCGTAGTCGTTTCCTTGGGTCGCTGCAAGCGATCCATTCCGTTGTCCTGTTTGTAAGGCAGAACACAGGATCCGCGTCGCGGAAAACATATTCTTGGTCGTACTGATGGTGAGTTGACGCTGATCTTATATTCAGTAGTTCTTCTCGACTGTATGTAATGAAACCTAAGATGACCTGGGGTACTAATGTAAGAAATAACACGTAAAAAAACAAAAAACTGCATAGTTTCCTAGGAACGCGAAGCGAGGCGGCCATCTCAGTCGGCGCCGGAAGTACTACATGTTGTCTCCAATGTGATGTCTACAAGATGTCTACAATGTCATGTGTACAATGTGATGTCTACAATGTGATGTCTACATGATGTCTACACTGTGATGTCTACAATGTGATGTCTACATGATGTCTACAATGTGATGTCTACAATGTGATGTCTACATGATGTCTACAATGTGATGTCTACAATGTGATGTCTACGTGATGTCTACACTGTGATGTCTACAATGTGATGTGTACAATGTGATGTCTACATGATGTCTACAATGTGATGTCTACAATGTGATGTCTACATGATGTCTACACTGTGATGTCTACAATGTGATGTCTACATGATGTCTACAATGTGATGTCTACAATGTGATGTCTACATGATGTCTACAATGTGATGTCTACACTGTGATGTCTATACTGTGATGTCTAAAATGTGATGTCTACAATGTGATGTCTACACTGTGATGTCTATACTGTGATGTCTAAAATGTGATGTCTACAATGTGATGTCTACATGATGTCTACAATGTGATGTCTACATGATGTCCACGTGATGTCTACACTGTGATGTCTACACTGTAATGTTTACACTGTAATGTCTAAAATGTGATGTCTACAATGTGATGTCTACAATGTGATGTCTGCATGATGTCTACAATGTGATGTCTACATTGTTATGTCTACAATGTGATGTCTATATGATGTCTACAATGTGATGTCTACAATGTGATGTCTACATGATGTCTACAATGTGATGTCTACAATGTGATGTCTACACTGTGATGTCTACAATGTGATGTCTACAATGTGATGTCTGCATGATGTCTACAATGTGATGTCTACATGATGTCTACAATGTGATGTCTACAATGTGATGTCTATATGATGTCTACAATGTGATGTCTACATGGTATCTACAATGTGATGTCTGCAATGTGATGTCTACATCATGTCTACAATGTGATGTCTATATGATGTCTACAATGTGATGTCTACATGATGTCTACAATGTGATGTCTACATGGTATCTACAATGTGATGTCTGCAATGTGATGTCTACATCATGTCTACAATGTGATGTCTGCATGATGTCTACAATGTGATGTCTGCATGATGTCTACAATGTGATGTCTACATGATGTCTACAATGTGATGTCTACAATGTGATGTCTATATGATGTCTACAATGTGATGTCTACATGATGTCTACAATGTGATGTCTACATGGTGTCTACAATGTGATGTCTACATGATGTCTACAATGTGATGTCTACATGGTGTCTACAATGTGATGTCTACAATGTGATGTCTACATGATGTCTACACTGTGATGTCTACAATGTGATGTCTACATGATGTCTGCAATGTGATGTCTACAATATGATGTCTACAATGTGACACACTGGCAATCACTCTCAAACATATGCACACATGGTCCAACCCACACACCCACAAACTCTTGTTGTTTTTCTCATAAATGGGGTTAGGGGGCACAGAGTTCCTTAATAGCCTGACTAGGGGTCACAGGGTTCCTTCATAGCCTCGCTAGGGGTCACAGGGTGCCTGCCTGCTATAGGGGTACACACATGTACACCTACCCATGCATAGACACACAAACACACACACACACACACTTACACAAACACTCAAACACTCAAACACACACACACACACACACACACACACACACACACACACACACACACACACACACACACACACACACACACACACACACACACACACACACACACACACACACACACACACACACACACACACACACACACACACACACACACTTACACAAACACTCAAACACTCAAACACTCAAACACACACACACATACACACACACACACACTCATACTCGGTCCATACCGAGTATGGACCGAGTGCGAAGGGGTACCCTCTCTCATTCTCACCCCCTCTCTCGTCTTTCATCTCCAATCCCAGCTATGTGGACAGGAGGATCCTTGTGCTGAGAGGGAAAACAACTGCGCTGTTGCAGAGCCTGAGCCTGCACCATGACCTTACGACCCCTGACGGCATGGGAAAGTGCACTGCCCTGCTCAGCTGTCGTTCAGCCGGCCGGTGGCCGGTGGCCTCCGCTCCCACTCAGTAGTGGTGAATCAACCTGCGGCCCAGTTGCTGTCTCTAATTGGTGGTCCCATGTTAGCCTCGCGGCCTAGCGCACTCACTTCTTCAGGTCACTCATCCATACCATCATTAACTCAGCACTGTGTGGGGCAACGTGATATGGAGAGGGGCGAGGGACCGCCGTGGGAGAGAGAAGGGCTGTAGAGGGACTAGGGTGGACATCAGATCTACTGTGAGAACAAACTCATTGGTCCCCTATGTGTGTGTGTGTGTGTGTGTGTGTGTGTGTGTGTGTGTGTGTGTGTGTGTGTGTGTGTGTGTGTGTGTGTGTGTGTGTGTGTGTGTGTGTGTGTGTGTGTGTGTGTGTGTGTGTGTGTGTGTGTGTGTGTGTGTGTGTGTGTGTGTGTGTGCCTCAGTGAGTGTTTGTGTGTGTGTGAGCATTGTGCGTCAGTGAGTGAGTGTGTGTGTGTGTGTGTACCCTCTCTTATACTCACATTTAAGGAGGAGTGACCTCTACTCAGTCCCTTCAGAATTACACGATTCTGCGATGATAACCATTTTGTAAAATCAACAATTATTTGCTTATTATGCGAGGGCTTGCAATTTTGACCAATCACCACAAAAATTTGCATTAAACAGTAAATTGTTGCGATATTATCGCATAAAACTGACCCATCACTCTCAATTAAAACAAATCATTGCATATTGGCCACATAATATGGTTCAATCAACCACATTTTCAAATGTATTTTGACAACAAATTTTACCAAATCAGTGCGTATTGCCATGCAAAATCACAGAATTGCATCAACAAAATCAAGCATTTTCTTCCGCAAATATCATAAGAAATCCATACGAAATCCTGGAGGGATTGTCAACCCAGCAACAGGCTCTCCCACACTCACATCCCTCTGTATAAGCAGTTATAATAGTTCTGCCCTTCATTTGGTTCTCACAGTCAGCAGCATTGTAGGAATGTGAGCTATGTGAGACCCCCGAGGTTGAGGGTGCGGTTAGGGTGGGGATTTAGAGCAGGCCTTGCTGTTCCCATGTCACAGGCTGACAGGGGTTATGTGGAGGTATTCTGCAGCCGGCATACTCCGTCCACAGTCAGCTATACTCCTGTTGGGGCCCTCTGTGGTCATCACATGGTCACGTGTGGTTGTATACGTGGTCCAGAAAGCAGGGCGAGCTAATGGATGTTATAACACAACAAGACCATCTATTACCTACTTTTCATGATTTTGTAACCAGAGAAGTTAGTGAGTATGAAGGTCTTCACTTGTTCATGTAGTACAGTATGTGCATCTAACAAACATAAGATTAGAGGTCTGAGGTTCACGTTGACCTTACGACCCCTTAGTGACCCACATACAGTAGTTAATCCCCTGACCCCCTCCTACTCCCATCCTCCCATCTTCCACCCCTCCTCTCCTCCCATCCCCCTTACCCTCAGGCTCCCAGACACAAAGATGCACAGGCAGAGAGAGAGAACGAAGGAGAAAGAGATTACAGGAGAGAGAGAGAGAGAGAGAGAGAGAGAGAGAGAGAGAGAGAGAGACAGAGACAGAGACAGAGACCTGTTAGAGGCATTAATTGGACTGGTGGGGGGAAGCACTAACCTTTCATCAGACATATGGCGGACCGTGGGGGTCAGGGGAGTAGGGGGAGAGGGAGGGGGAGGGGGGTGGGGCACAGCACCCGTCTCTCTCATGTCAGCAGCTGACTGCAGTTAATATTTCATTACCAACAAATGGGGGGCACCTTCACCCCTGTTGAAGGGTGGTGTGTGTGTGATGGGGGTTGGCATGGCGTTTAAAGGGGGGCAATTATGCCAATTAGGCTGCTGTCACTGGTGGGATAGATACACAGGACACTAGACAGACCTGCAGGCCCACCACGAGGTCACATCCACTTGGCCTGTCAGCACACCTAAGCTGATGGATGGTCAAGGTTCAAATAAAGAAGGGTTCACAAATATGTCACATAAACTATCAGGCCTTTGAGTAATAGCTAAACCTCTGAATATAGTTATGTAGATTGCGAATGAGGAATTATATTATGAATTCTATATTCTATTGATACATTGATACAAATTGTTTGACCATAACAAAAGTGACAGGGCAGTTTGTCTCTCATCTGAATGAGAGTTCCCTGATACCGCTCTAAGGTACACTTTGATCTAAATGAAAGGCGGTAATGAGGTTGATGGTGATGGGGAGGTAAATGGTAAATTGCAACTCTGTGGGGATGCATGGTTCAGAATGGGAGCCAGATTTAGTGCTGAAGGGACTTCATTGTGTGATGATTCTGGAGATAGAAGGATGTGGTGGGGTCACAGATAAGAATGGCTAGTGTAGTGTAGTGTGGTGGTGGTGTGTGTGTGTGTCTCTGTGTGTGTGTGTGTGTGTGTGTGTGTGTGTGTGTGTGTGTGTGTGTGTGTGTGTGTGTGCGTGTGTGCGTGCGTGCGTGCGTGCGTGCGTGCGTGCGTGCGTGCGTGTGTGCGTGTGTGTGTGTGTGTGTGTGTGTGTGTGTGTGTGTGTGTGTGTGTGTGTGTTGTGGGACTAAGGGTAGCCTATTCTCTGTCAGGTGGCCTGGAAGGCAGACAGGGGAGGTCTGTGTTAGTTGTAACAAATAGGAGTCATGGGTTAGCTTCACAGGATAAGTGTTTGGTAGATAGGGGGAGAGGGGAGAAAGAGAGAGGAGGGGGAACCAGAGAGGGAGTGGAGAGAGAGAGATGAATCAGAAGAGATGCAGGTAAAGGCTGTCTCAGCCTCCAGTATTTATGCTGCAGTAGTTTATGTGTCGGTGGGCTAGGGTCAGTCTGTTATATCTGGAGTACTTCTCCTGTCTTATCCGGTGTCCTGTTTGAATTTAAGTATGCCCTCTCTAATTCTCTCTCTCGGAGGACCTGAACCCTAGGACCATGCCTCAGGACTACCAGGCATGATGACTCCTTGCTGTCCCCAATCCACCTGGCCGTGCTGCTGCTCCAGTTTAAACTGTTCTGCCTGCGGCTATGGAACCCTGACCTGTTCACCGGACGTGCTACCTGTCCCAGACCTGCTGTTTTCAACTCTCTAGAGACAGCAGGAGCGGTAGAGATACTCTTAATGATCGGCTATGAAAAGCCAACTGACATTTATTCCTGAGGTGCTGACTTGTTGCACCCTCAACAACTACTGTGATTATTATTATTTGACCATGCTGGTCATTTATGAACATTTGAACATCTTGGCCATGTTCTGTTATAATCCTTACCCGGCACAGCCAGAAGAGGACTGGCCACCCCTCATAGCCTGGTTCCTCTCTAGGTCTGGCCTTCCTAGCCACCGTGCTTCTACACCTGCATTGCTTGCTGTTTGTGGTTTTAGGCTGGGTTTCTGTACAGCACTTTGAGATTTCAGCTGATGTAAGAAGGGCTATATATATATATATATAGAGAGAGAGAGATTGATCAGAAGAGATGCAGGTAAAGGGGGGGGGGGGTTCAGTGAGAGAGAGAGATTGATCAGGAGAGATTCAGGTAAAGGGGGTCAGAGAGAGAGAGTTTGATCAGAAGAGATGTAGGAAAAGGGGGGTCAGAGAGAGAGATTGATCAGAAGAGATGCAGGTAAAGGGGGGTCAGAGAGAGAGAGAGATTGATCAGAAGAGATGCAGGTAAAGGGGGGTCAGAGAGAGAGAGTTTGATCAGAAGAGATGGAGGAAAAGGGGGGTTCAGAGAGAGAGATTGATCAGAAGAGATGCAGGTAAAGGGGGGTCAGAGAGAGAGTTTGATCAGAAGAGATGGAGGAAAACGGGGGGGTTCAGAGAGAGAGAGATTGATCAGAAGAGATGCAGGTAAAGGGGGGTCAGAGAGAGAGAGTTTGATCAGAAGAGATGGAGGAAAAGGGGGGTTCAGAGAGAGAGATTGATCAGAAGAGATGCAGGTAAAGGGGGGTCAGAGAGAGAGAGATTGATCAGAAGAGATACAGGTAAAGGGGGGTCAGAGAGAGAGTTTGATCAGAAGAGATGGAGGAAAAGGGGGTTCAGAGAGAGAGATTGATCAGAAGAGATGCAGGTAAAGGGGGGTCAGAGAGAGAGAGATTGATCAGAAGAGATACAGGTAAGGGGGGTCAGAGAGAGAGAGATTGATCAGAAGAGATGTAGGTAAGGGGGGTCAGAGAGAGAGAGATTGATCAGAAGAGATACAGGTAAAGGGGGGTCAGAGAGAGAGATTGATCAGAAGAGATGTAGGTAAGGGGGGTCAGAGAGAGAGAGATTGATCAGAAGAGATACAGGTAAAGGGGGGTCAGAGAGAGAGATTGATCAGAAGAGATACAGGTAAAGGGGGGGGTCAGAGAGAGAGAGATTGATCAGAAGAGATGCAGGTAAAGGGGGGTTCAGAGAGAGAGAGATTGATCAGAAGAGATACAGGTAAAGGGGGGTCAGAGAGTGAAAGATTGATCAGAAGAGATACAGGTAAAGGGGGTGGGGTCAGAGAGAGAGAGAGATTGATCAGAAGAGATACAGGTAAAGGGGGGTCAGAGAGAGAGAGAGAGATTGATCAGAAGAGATACAGGTAAAGGGGGGTCAGAGAGAGAGAGATTGATCAGAAGAGATACAGGTAAAGGGGGGTTCAGAGAGAGAGAGATTGATCAGAAGAGATACAGGTAAAGGGGGGTTCAGAGAGAGAGAGAGATTGATCAGAAGAGATACAGGTAAAGGGGGTTCAGAGAGAGAGAGATTGATCAGAAGAGATACAGGTAAAGGGGGTCAGAGAGAGAGAGATTGATCAGAAGAGATACAGGTAAAGGGGGGTTCAGAGAAAGAGAGAGATTGATCAGAAGAGATACAGGTAAATGGGGGTCAGAGAGAGAGAGATTGATCAGAAGAGATACAGGTAAAGGGGGGGGGGTCAGAGAGAGAGAGATTGATCAGAAGAGATACAGGTAAAGGGGGGTTCAGAGAGAGAGAGAGATTGATCAGAAGAGATGCAGGTAAAGGGGGGTCAGAGAGAGAGATTGATCAGAAGAGATACAGGTAAAGGGGGGATCAGAGAGAGAGAGATTGATCAGAAGAGATACAGGTAAAGGGGGTTCAGAGAGAGAGAGAGATTGATCAGAAGAGATACAGGTAAAGGGGGGTCAGAGAGAGAGAGATTGATCAGAAGAGATGCAGGTAAAGGGGGAGGTTCAGAGAGAGAGAGAGAGATTGATCAGAAGAGATACAGGTAAAGGGGGGTCAGAGAGAGAGAGAGAGAGAGAAATATTGATCAAAAGAGATACAGGAAAGGGGGGGTTCAGAGAGAGAGAGATTGATCAGAAGAGATACAGGTAAAGGGGGGGGGTCAGAGAGAGAGAGAGAGAGATTGATCAGGAGAGATACAGGTAAAGGGAGGGGGTTCAGAGAGAGAGAGAGAGATTGATCAGAAGAGATACAGGTAAGGGGGTCAGAGAGAGAGAGATTGATCAGAAGAGATACAGGTAAGGGGGTCAGAGAGAGAGAGAGATTGATCAGAAGAGGTACAGGTAAAGGGGGGTCAGAGAGAGAGATTGATCAGGAGAGATACAGGTAAAGGGGGGTTCCGAGAGAGAGAGAGAGAGAGATTGATCAGAAGAGATACAGGTAAAGGGGGTCCAGAGAGAGAGAGAGATTGATCAGAAGAGATACAGGTAAAGGGGGGTCAGAGAGAGAGAGAGAGAGAGATTGATCAGAAGAGATACAGGTAAAGGGGGTCAGAGAGAGAGATTGATCAGAAGAGATGCAGGTAAAGGGGAGGTTCAGAGAGAGAGAGAGATTGATCAGAAGAGATACAGGTAAAGGGGGGTCAGAGAGAGAGAGAGAGATTGATCAGAAGAGATACAGGTAAAGGGAGGGGGGGTTCAGAGAGAGAGAGATTGATCAGAAGAGATACAGGTAAAGGGGGGGGGTCAGAGAGAGAGAGAGAGAGAGAGATTGATCAGGAGAGATACAGGTAAAGGGAGGGGTTCAGAGAGAGAGAGAGAGATTGATCAGAAGAGATACAGGTAAGGGGGTCAGAGAGAGAGAGAGATTGATCAGAAGAGATACAGGTAAGGGGGTCAGAGAGAGAGAGAGATTGATCAGAAGAGGTACAGGTAAGGGGGGTCAGAGAGAGAGAGATTGATCAGGAGAGATACAGGTAAAGGGGGGTTCGAGAGAGAGAGAGATTGATCAGAAGAGATACAGGTAAAGGGGGGTCCAGAGAGAGAGAGAGATTGATCAGAAGAGATACAGGTAAAGGGGGGTCAGAGAGAGAGAGAGAGAGAGAGATTGATCAGAAGAGATACAGGTAAAGGAGGGGAGGTTCAGAGAGAGAGATTGATCAGAAGAGATACAGGTAAGGGGGTCAGAGAGAGAGAGAGATTGATCAGAAGAGATACAGGTAAAGGGGGGTCAGAGAGAGAGATTGATCAGAAGAGATACAGGTAAAGGGGGGTTCAGAGAGAGAGAGATTGATCAGAAGAGATACAGGTAAAGGGGGGTCAGAGAGAGAGAGAGATTGATCAGAAGAGATACAGGTAAAGGGGGGTCAGAGAGAGAGAGATTGATCAGAAGAGATACAGGTAAAGGGGGGTCAGAGAGAGAGAGATTGATCAGAAGAGATACAGGTAAAGGGGGTTCAGAGAGAGAGAGAGATTGATCAGAAGAGATACAGGTAAAGGGGGTCAGAGAGAGAGAGATTGATTAGAAGAGATGCAGGTAAAGGGGGGAGGTTCAGAGAGAGAGAGAGATTGATCAGAAGAGATTCAGGTAAAGGGGGGTCAGAGAGAGAGAGAGATTGATCAGAAGAGATACAGGTAAAGGGAGGGGGTTCAGAGAGAGAGAGAGATTGATCAGAAGAGATACAGGTAAAGGGGGGTCAGAGAGAGAGAGATTGATCAGAAGAGATACAGGTAAAGGGGGGTCAGAGAGAGAGAGATTGATCAGAAGAGATACAGGTAAAGGGGGTGGTGGTTCAGAAAGAGAGAGAGATTGATCAGAAGAGATACAGGTAAAGGGGGGTCAGAGAGAGAGAGAGATTGATCAGAAGAGATACAGGTAAAGGGGGGTCAGAGAGAGAGAGATTGATCAGAAGAGATACAGGTAAAGGGGGGTTCAGAGAGAGAGAGATTGATCAGAAGAGATACAGGTAAAGGGGGTTCAGAGAGAGAGAGAGAGATTGATCAGAAGAGATGCAGGTAAAGGGGGGGGTCAGAGAGAGAGAGATTGATAAGAAGAGATACAGGTAAGGGGGGTCAGAGAGAGAGAGACTGATCAGAAGAGATACAGGTAAAGGGGGTTCAGAGAGAGAGAGAGATTGATCAGAAGAGATACAGGTAAAGGGGGGTTCAGAGAGAGAGAGAGATTGATCAGAAGAGATACAGGTAAATGGGGGGGGTCAGAGAGATAGAGATTGATCAGAAGAGATACAGGTAAAGGGGGGTGGGGTCAGAGAGAGAGAGAGAGAGATTGATCAGAAGAGATACAGGTAAAGGGGGGCGGTCAGAGAGAGAGATTGATCAGAAGAGATACAGGTAAAGGGGGGTCAGAGAGAGAGAGATTGATCAGAAGAGATACAGGTAAAGGGGGTTCAGAGAGAGAGAGATTGATCAGAAGAGATACAGGTAAAGGGGGTTCAGAGAGAGAGAGATTGATCAGAAGAGATACAGGTAAAGGGGGGTCAGAGAGAGAGAGATTGATGAGAAGAGATACAGGTAAAGGGGGGTTCAGAGAGAGAGAGATTGATCAGAAGAGATACAGGTAAAGGGGGGTTCAGAGAGAGAGAGAGAGATTGATCAGAAGAGATACAGGTAAAGGGGGGGTTCAGAGAGAGAGAGAGATTGATCAGAAGAGATACAGGTAAAGGGGGGGTCAGAGAGAGAGAGAAATTGATCAGAAGAGATACAGGTAAATGGGGGGTCAGAGAGAGAGAGATTGATCAGACGAGATACAGGTAAAGGGGGGGGGGT
Organism: Oncorhynchus keta; assembly: GCF_023373465.1. Lineage (NCBI taxonomy): Eukaryota > Metazoa > Chordata > Actinopteri > Salmoniformes > Salmonidae > Oncorhynchus > Oncorhynchus keta. The sequence goes on along the minus strand of NC_068440.1, from coordinate 24,226,067 downwards.
CAGAGAGAGAGATTTATCAGAAGAGATACAAGTAAAGGGGGAGTCAGAGAGAGAGATTGATCAGAAGAGATACAGGTAAAGGGGGTTCAGAGAGAGAGAGAGATTGATCAGAAGAGATACAGGTAAAGGGGGGTTCAGAGAGAGAGAGATTGATCAGAAGAGATACAGGTAAAGGGGGGGTTCAGAGAGAGAGAGAGATTGATCAGAAGAGATACAGGTAAAGGGGGGGTTCAGAGAGAGAGATTGATCAGAAGAGATACAGGTAAAGGGGGTTCAGAGAGAGGGAGATTGATCAGAAGAGATACAGGTAAAGGGGTGGTTCAGAGAGAGAGAGAGATTGATCAGAAGAGATACAGGTAAAGGGGGGGTTCAGAGAGAGAGAGAGATTGATCAGAAGAGATACAGGTAAAGGGGGGAGGTTCAGAGAGAGAGAGAGAGAGAGAATGAGAGATTGATCAGAAGAGATACAGGTAAAGGGGGGTGAGAGAGAGAGAGAGAGATTGATCAGAAGAGATACAGGTAAAGGGAGGGGGTTCAGAAAGAGAGAGAGATTGATCAGAAGAGACAGGTAAGGGGGGTCAGAGAGAGAGAGAGATTGATCAGAAGAGATACAGGTAAAGGGGGGTCAGAGAGAGAGATTGATCAGAAGAGATACAGGTAAAGGGGGGGTCAGAGAGAGAGAGATTGATCAGAAGAGATACAGGTAAAGGGGGGTCAGAGAGAGAGAGATTGATCAGAAGAGATACAGGTAAAGGGGGGGTTCAGAGAGAGAGAGAGATTGATCAGAAGAGATACAGGTAAAGGGGGGGGGGTCAGAGAGAGAGAGATTGATCAGAAGAGATGCAGGTTAAAGGGGAGGTTCAGAGAGAGAGAGAGAGATTGATCAGAAGAGATACAGGTAAAGGGGGGGGTCAGAGAGAGAGAGAGAGAGATTGATCAGAAGAGATACAGGTAAAGGGGTTCAGGGGGTTCAGAGAGAGAGAGAGATTGATCAGAAGAGATACAGGTAAAGGGGGGTCAGAGAAAGAGAGAGATTGATCAGAAGAGATACAGGTGAAGGGGGGGTTCAGAGAGAGAGAGAGATTGATCAGAAGAGATACAGGTAAAGGGGGGGGGTCAGAGAGAGAGAGATTGATCAGAAGAGATACAGGTAAAGGGGGGTCAGAGAGAGAGGTTGATCAGAAGAGATACAGGTAAAGGGGGGTTCAGAGAGAGAGAGAGATTGATCAGAAGAGATACAGGTAAAGGGGGTTCAGAGAGAGAGAGAGATTGATCAGAAGAGATACAGGTAAAGGGGGGTCAGAGAGAGAGAGATTGATCAGAAGAGATACAGGTAAAGGGGGTTCAGAGAGAGAGAGAGATTGATCAGAAGAGATACAGGTAAAGGGGGTTCAGAGAGAGAGAGAGATTGATCAGAAGAGATGCAGGTAAAGGGGGGGGGCTCAGAGAGAGAGAGATTGATCAGAAGAGATACAGGTAAAGGGGGGTCAGAGAGAGATTGATCAGAAGAGATACAGGTAAAGGGGGGTGATACAGGGGTCAGAGATTGATCAGAAGAGATACAGGTAAAGGGGGGTCAGAGAGAGAGAGATTGATCAGAAGAGATACAGGTAAAGGGGGTCAGAGAGAGAGAGATTGATCAGAAGAGATGCAGGTAAAGGGGGCTCAGAGAGAGAGAGATTGATCAGAAGAGATACAGGGAAAGGGGGGTCAGAGAGAGAGAGATTGATCAGAAGAGATACAGGTAAAGGGGGGTTCAGAGAGAGAGAGAGATTGATCAGAAGAGATGCAGGTAAAGGGGGAGGTTCAGAGAGAGATTGATCAGAAGAGATACAGGTAAAGGGGGGTCAGAGAGAGAGAGAGAGAATTGATCAGAAGAGATACAGGTAAAGGGAGGGGGTTCAGAGAGAGAGAGAGATTGATCAGAAGAGATACAGGTAAGGGGGGTCAGAGAGAGAGAGAGAGATTGATCAGAAGAGATACAGGTAAAGGGGGTCAGAGAGAGAGATTGATCAGAAGAGATACAGGTAAAGGGGGGTCGGACAGAGAGAGATTGATCAGAAGAGATACAGGTAAAGGGGGTTCAGAGAGAGAGAGAGATTGATCAGAAGAGATACAGGTAAAGGGGGGTTCAGAGAGAGAGAGAGATTGATCAGAAGAGATGCAGGTAAAGGGGGGAGGTTCAGAGAGAGAGAGAGATTGATCAGAAGAGATACAGGTAAAGGGGGGGGAGAGAGAGAGAGAGAGATTGATCAGAAGAGATACAGGTAAAGGGAGGGGGGTTCAGAGAGAGAGAGAGATTGATCAGAAGAGATACAGGTAAGGGGGGTCAGAGAGAGAGAGAGATTGATCAGAAGAGATACAGGTAAAGGGGGTCAGAGAGAGAGAGAGAGATTGATCAGAAGAGATGCAGGTAAAGGGGGAGGTTCAGAGAGAGAGAGATTGATCAGAAGAGATACAGGTAAAAGGGGGGTCAGAGAGAGAGAGAGATTGATCAGAAGAGATACAGGTAAAGGGGGGGGTTCAGAGAGAGAGAGAGAGATTGATCAGAAGAGATACAGATAAAGGGGGGTCAGAGAGAGAGATTGATCAGAAGAGATACAGGTAAAGGGGGGTCAGAGAGAGAGATTGATCAGAAGAGATACAGGTAAAGGGGGGGTCAGAGAGAGAGAGATTGATCAGAAGAGATACAGGGGGGTCAGAGAAAGAGGGGGTCAGAGAGAGAGAGATTGATCAGAAGAGATACAGGTAAAGGGGGTTCAGAGAGAGAGAGAGATTGATCAGAAGAGATACAGGTAAAGGGGGGTTCAGAGAGAGAGAGATTGATCAGAAGAGATACAGGTAAAGGGGGGAGGTTCAGAGAGGGAGATTGATCAGAAGAGATACAGGTAAAGGGAGGGGGAGAGAGAGATTGATCAGAAGAGATACAGGTAAAGGGGGGTCAGAGAGAGAGAGATTGATCAGAAGAGATACAGGTAAAGGGGGGTTCAGAGAGGAGAGAGATTGATCAGAAGAGATACAGGTAAAGGGGGTTCAGAGAGAGAGAGATTGATCAGAAGAGATACAGGTAAAGGGGGGTCAGAGAGAGAGAGATTGATCAGAAGAGATACAGGTAAAGGGGGGTTCAGAGAGAGAGATTGATCAGAAGAGATACAGGTAAAGGGGGTTCAGAGAGAGAGAGAGATTGATCAGAAGAGATACAGGTAAAGGGGGGTCAGAGAGAGAGATTGATCAGAAGAGATAAAGGTAAAGGGGGTTCAGAGAGAGAGAGAGATTGATCAGAAGAGATACAGGTAAAGGGGGGTTCAGAGAGAGAGAGATTGATCAGAAGAGATACAGGTAAAGGGGGGGTTCAGAGAGAGAGAGAGATTGATCAGAAGAGATACAGGTAAAGGGGGGGTTCAGAGAGAGAGATTGATCAGAAGAGATACAGGTAAAGGGGGGTTCAGAGAGAGAGAGAGATTGATCAGAAGAGATACAGGTAAAGGGGGGGTTCAGAGAGAGAGAGAGATTGATCAGAAGAGATACAGGTAAAGGGGGGGTTCAGAGAGAGAGAGAGATTGATCAGAAGAGATACAGGTAAAGGGGGGGTTCAGAGAGAGAGAGAGATTGATCAGAAGAGATGCAGGTAAAGGGGGGGTTCAAAGAGAGAGAGAGAGATTGATCAGAAGAGATACAGGTAAGGGGGGGGGGTCAGAGAGAGAGAGAGAGAGAGAGAGAGATTGATCAGAAGAGATACAGGTAAAGGGGGTTCAGAGAGAGAGAGAGAGATTGATCAGAAGAGATGCAGGTAAAGGGGGGAGGTTCAGAGAGAGAGAGAGATTGATCAGAAGAGATACAGGTAGGGGGGGAGTCAGAGAGAGAGAGAGATTGATCAGAAGAGATACAGGTAAAGGGGGGGGTTCAGAGAGAGAGAGAGATTGATCAGAAGAGATACAGATAAAGGGGGGTCAGAGAGAGAGATTGATCAGAAGAGATACAGGTAAAGGGGGGTCAGAGAGAGAGATTGATCAGAAGAGATACAGGTAAAGGGGGGCAGAGAGAGAGAGATTGATCAGAAGAGATACAGGTAAAGGGGGGGGTCAGAGAGAGAGAGATTGATCAGAAGAGATACAGGTAAAGGGGGGGTTCAGAGAGAGAGAGATTGATCAGAAGAGATACAGGTAAAGGGGGGGTTCAGAGAGAGAGAGATTGATCAGAAGAGATGCAGGTAAAGGGGGAGGTTCAGAGAGAGAGAGAGAGATTGATCAGAAGAGATACAGGTAAAGGGAGGGGGGGTTCAGAGAGAGAGAGAGATTGATCAGAAGAGATACAGGTAAAGGGGGGTCAGAGAGAGAGAGATTGATCAGAAGAGATACAGGTAAAGGGGGGTTCAGAGAGAGAGAGAGATTGATCAGAAGAGATACAGGTAAAGGGGGTTCAGAGAGAGAGAGATTGATCAGAAGAGATACAGGTAAAGGGGGGGGTCAGAGAGAGAGAGAGATTGATCAGAAGAGATACAGGTAAAGGGGGGTTCAGAGAGAGAGAGAGATTGATCAGAAGAGATACAGGGAAAGGGGGTTCAGAGAGAGAGAGAGATTGATCAGAAGAGATGCAGGTAAAGGGGGGTCAGAGAGAGAGAGATTGATCAGAAGAGATAAAGGTAAAGGGGGGGTTCAGAGAGAGAGAGAGATTGATCAGAAGAGATACAGGTAAAGGGGGGTTCAGAGAGAGAGAGAGATTGATCAGAAGAGATACAGGTAAAGGGGGGTTCAGAGAGAGAGAGATTGATCAGAAGAGATACAGGTAAAGGGGGGTCAGAGAGAGAGAGATTGATCAGAAGAGATACAGGTAAAGGGGGGGGGGGTCAGAGAGAGAGAGAGATTGATCAGAAGAGATACAGGTAAAGGGGGGGGTTCAGAGAGAGAGAGAGATTGATCAGAAGAGATACAGGTAAAGGGGGGGTTCAGAGAGAGAGAGAGAGATTGATCAGAAGAGATACAGGTAAAGGGGGGGTTCAGAGAGAGAGAGAGATTGATCAGAAGAGATACAGGTAAAGGGGGGGTTCAGAGAGAGAGAGAGATTGATCAGAAGAGATGCAGGTAAAGGGGGGGTTCAGAGAGAGAGAGAGAGATTGATCAGAAGAGATACAGGTAAAGGGGGGTCGGTGAGAGAGAGAGAGAGAGAGAGAGATTGATCAGAAGAGATACAGGTAAAGGGGGGTCAGAGAGAGAGAGATTGATCAGAAGAGATACAGGTAAAGGGGGTTCAGAGAGAGAGAGAGAGAGAGAGATTGATCAGAAGAGATGCAGGTAAAGGGGGGTCAGAGAGAGAGAGAGATTGATCAGAAGAGATACAGGTAAAGGGGGGTCAGAGAGAGAGAGATTGATCAGAAGAGATACAGGTAAAGGGGGTTCAGAGAGAGAGAGAGAGAGATTGATCAGAAGAGATGCAGGTAAAGGGGGGTCAGAGAGAGAGAGAGATTGATCAGAAGAGATACAGGTAAAGGGGGGTCAGAGAGAGAGAGATTGATCAGAAGAGATACAGGGGGGGTCAGAGAGAGAGATTGATCAGAAGAGATGCAGGTAAAGGGGGGTTCAGAGAGAGAGAGAGAGAGATTGATCAGAAGAGATACATGAGGTAAAGGGGTGGGGGTCAGAGAGAGAGAGATTGATCAGAAGAGATACAGGTAAAGGGGGGGGGGGTTCAGAGAGAGAGAGAGATTGATCAGAAGAGATACAGGTAAAGGGGAGGGGGTCAGAGAGAGAGAGATTGATCAGAAGAGATACAGATAAAGGGGGGGGTCAGAGAGAGAGAGATTGATCAGAAGAGATACAAGTAAAGGGGGGTCAGAGAGAGAGAGATTGATCAGAAAGGATACAGGTAAAGGGGGGTCAGAGAGAGAGAGACTGATCAGAAGAGATACAGGTAAAGGGGGTTTCAGAGAGAGAGAGATTGATCAGAAGAGATACAGGTAAAGGGGGGGTTCAGAGAGAGAGAGAGATTGATCAGAAGAGATACAGGTAAAGGGGGTTCAGAGAGAGAGAGAGATTGATCAGAAGAGATGCAGGTAAAGGGGGTTCAGAGAGAGAGAGAGAGAGATTGATCAGAAGAGATACAGGTAAAGAGGGGGTCAGAGAGAGAGAGAGAGAGAGAGAGAGAGAGATTGATCAGAAGAGATACAGGTAAAGGGGGGTCAGAGAGAGAGAGAGAGAGATTGATCAGAAGAGATACAGGTAAATGGGGGGTCAGAGAGAGAGAGAGAGAGATTGATCAGAAGAGATACAGGTAAAGGTGGGGCGGTCAGAGAGAGAGATTGATCAGAAGAGATACAGGTAAAGGGGGGTCAGAGAGAGAGAGATTGATCAGAAGAGATACAGGTAAAGGGGGGTTCAGAGAGAGAGAGATTGATCAGAAGAGATACAGGTAAAGGGGGGTCAGAGAGAGAGAGATTGATCAGAAGAGATACAGGTAAAGGGGGGGGGGTCAGAGAGAGAGAGATTGATCAGAAGAGATACAGGTAAAGGGGGGTTCAGAGAGAGAGAGATTGATCAGAAGAGATACAGGTAAAGGGGGTTCAGAGAGAGAGAGAGAGATTGATCAGAAGAGATACAGGTAAAGGGGGGTTCAGAGAGAGAGAGAGATTGATCAGAAGAGATACAGGTAAAGGGGGTTCAGAGAGAGAGAGATTGATCAGAAGAGATACAGGTAAAGGGGGGGGGGGGTCAGAGAGAGAGAGATATTGATCAGAAGAGATACAGGTAAAGGGGGGGGGTCAGAGAGAGAGAGATTGATCAGAAGAGATACAGGTAAAGGGGGGGTCAGAGAGAGAGATTGATCAGAAGAGATACAGGTAAAGGGGGGTTCAGAGAGAGAGAGAGATTGATCAGAAGAGATACAGGTAAAGGGGGGTTCAGAGAGAGAGAGATTGATCAGAAGAGATACAGGTAAAGGGGGGGTTCAGAGAGAGAGAGAGATTGATCAGAAGAGATACAGGTAAAGGGGGGTTCAGAGAGAGAGAGAGAGAGATTGATCAGAAGAGATACAGGTAAAGGGGGGTTCAGAGAGAGAGGGAGATTGATCAGAAGAGATACAGGTAAAGGGGTGGTTCAGAGAGAGAGAGAGATTGATCAGAAGAGATACAGGTAAAGGGGGGGTTCAGAGAGAGAGAGAGATTGATCAGAAGAGATACAGGTAAAGGGGGGTTCAGAGAGAGAGAGAGAGATTGATCAGAAGAGATACAGGTAAAGGGGGGGTTCAGAGAGAGAGAGATTGATCAGAAGAGATACAGGTAAAGGGGGGGTTCAGAGAGAGAGAGAGATTGATCAGAAGAGATACAGGTAAAGGGGGGGTTCAGAGAGAGAGAGATTGATCAGAAGAGATACAGGTAAAGGGGGGGTTCAGAGAGAGAGAGATTGATCAGAAGAGATACAGGTAAAGGGGGTTCAGAGAGAGAGAGAGATTGATCAGAAGAGATACAGGTAAAGGGGGGTTCAGAGAGAGAGAGAGATTGATCAGAAGAGATGCAGGTAATCCATAGAATCAAACCACTTCTGGCAAAATCAGAACATATTAAACAAGCAACAACAGGAAGAATTATCTATCCAAAATGGAGATATATGGATAAACCACATTTCCAAACTTTTTGGATCTATAACAAAGAACAAACAGCTAAAACATGTACATGAAAAAGTCTTAGAATCAGCTGTTTATGACTACCAGAACCCACTGGATTCTCCAATTACATTAAATTAACTACAGGACAAAATACAAACCCTCCAACCCAAAAAGGCCTGTGGTGTTGATGGTATCATTAATGAAATTATAAAATATACAGACCACAAATTCCAATTGGCTATACTTTTGAGATACATTTTTACCTTTTGGTTCCAACAGCTGTCTTTGTGAGAAGCAGAGTAGGTAAACACAGAGTGAAGGATAAGCAGCCAACAAATGCTCAGCATATGTGGGAACTCCTCCAAGACCGTTGGAAAAGCATTCCAGGTGAAGCTGGTTGAGAGAATGCCAAGAGTGTGCAAAGCTGTCATCAAGGCAAAGGGTGGCTACTTTGATGATTCTCAAATATAACATGTTTTGATTTGTTTAACACTTTTTTGGTTACAACATGATTCCATGTTCGGTATTTCATAGTTGTGAAGTCTTCACTAATTATTATACAATGTAGAAAATAGTAAAATATTGAAAATCCCTTGAATGAGTATGTGTGTCCAAACTTTTGACTGGAACTGTATATATCAACGAATTGGCGAGCGCACTACAACAGTCTGAAGCAGCCGGCCTCACCCTACTAGAATCTGAAGACAAATGTCTAATGTTTGCTGATGATCTAATCCCCAACCAAGGAGGTGCTACAGCACAAATATAAATTCCATCTAGACACTGTAGCCCTAGAGCACACAAAACCATCATGCATACCTTGGCCTAAACATCAGCATCACAGGTAACTTCCACAAAGCTGTGAATGATCTGAGAGACAAGGCAAGAAGGGCCTTCTACGCTATCAAAAGGCACATCAAATTCAACATCCCAATCAGGATATGGCAAAAAAATACTTGAATAACTTATAGAATGAATTGCCCTTCATGGTTGTGAGGTCTGGGGTCGACTCACCAACCAATAATAAAACAAAATGGGACAAACACCAAATTAAGACTCTGCGTGCAGAATTCTGCAAAAACATCCTCCATGTACAAAGTAAAATATCAAATAATACATGCAGAGCAGCATTAGGACGAAACCCACTAATTATCCAAATCCAGAAAAGAGCTTTTAAACTGTTAAATTCTACAACCACCGAAAAGGAAGCGATTCACAAACTTTACATAACAAAGCCATCACCTACAGAGAGATGAAGCTGGAGAAGAGTCCCCTAAGCAAGCTGGTCCTGGGGCTCTGTTCAGGACAGCACCACAATTAGACCTGACCAAATCATGAGAAAGCAAATAGAGAATAACTTTACACACATTGGAAAGAATTCACAAAAAAACTGAGAAAATGTAAATGCTATTTGGCCCTAAACAGAGAGTACACAGTGACAGAATACCTGACCACTGTGACTGACCCAAACTTAAGGAAAGCTTTGACTATGTACAGACTCAGAGAGCATAGCCTTGCTATTGAGAGGTAGGCAGGTAGGCAGACCTGGCACTCAAGAGAAGACAGGCTATGTTCACACTGCCCACAAAATGAGGTGGAAACTGAGCTGCACTTCCTAACCTACCAAATGTATGACCACATTAGAGACATATATTTCACTGAGATTACACAGACCCACAAACAAATCAAATTTTGATAAACTCCCATACCTACTGGGTGAAATACCACAATGTGCCATCACAGCAGCAAGATGTGTGATCTGTTGCCACAAGAAAAGGGCAAGCAGTGAAGAACAAACACCATTGTAAATACAACCTATTTTTATAATTATTTATTTTCCCTTTTGTACTTTAACTATTTGCATATCATTACAATACCGTATATAGACATAATATGACATTGGAAATGTCTCTATTCCTTTGAAACTTCAGTGGGTGCAATGTTTACTGTTAATTTTTTATTGCTTATTTCAGTTTTGTTGAATATCTATTTCACTTGCTTTGGCAATCTAAACATGTGTTCCCCATGTCAATAAAGCCCTTAAATTGAATTGAGAGAAAGAGAGAGAGAGAGAGGAGGGGTGGATGAAGAACTGTCTGTTTAACTGTGAGACAGAGAGAGAGGGAGAGAAGGGGGTACAGAAAGAGAGTGGGGAGAGGCATTTAGGCCTGGCCCTCTGTAGGAGAACTGTACATTTGACTGTGTTGTGGACTAATGGTGCTGGCAGGGAGAGGGAGAAGGAGAGAGGGGCTGCAAAGAGAGAGAGAGAGAGAGAGAGAGAGAGAGAGAGAGAGAGAGAGAGAGAGAGAGAGAGAGAGAGAGAGAGAGAGAGAGAGAGAGAGAGAGAGAGAGAGAGAGAGAGAAAGGGGGGGGCTGAGAGAGAGAGAGAGAGAAAGGAGGGGTGGGTGACTGTCCGTTTGACTGTGCTTTGGACTAATGGAGCTGGCAGGGCGGAATCAATTACTAGCCAGGGAGGATTTTCCCACAGGCTGGAGCTTGGGAACACAGGAGCGCTCCCTCCTCAGGCCAAGACAGCTGGCACGACTACCGCCACGGCCCTGCCGCTGGGAAAAGAGCCTGTCCGGACAGACAGACTCACAAACCCCAAAAAGTTCCCTGTTAAACCTCTGACTGACTGACTGACTGACTGACTGACTGACTGACTGACTGACTGATCATACTTTTTGTTGGTGTTCTGCTTCAGTACCTCCACTTGCTGAACATTACAACCACTGTTACATGTGAGATTTACCCTCTAACAGGTTACCTAATATTGCGTCAAGATGATATTCTCATAATGAAATTATTCAAAAGTAACATTCATACATAGTCTAAACCTGTGTCCGTCAGTTTGTGATAAAGAATGTCATGTACAACTCAAAATGTCCTGAAACGCTCTGTTTCGTTTAACTCCTGCAGAGTCTTTGGGGGATAAATAGCACGGAATGAGAATATTTGAACCCTTACTGAATGCAAGGCCATTTTCTGAAAGTATCCCCTCTTACCCTCCGTATGGTCCAGTCCCCATGTGGGTCCCACCAGAACCCCCTCCACCTCCCCCTGGACTCAGTATGACCCAGAGCTGTCCCTCCCCAGGCAGGCATCACGTGTCACTGTCCACGTGGGAGACAAAGCGCCCAGACAGTGTTGATGCCATTGAAGGGTAGGGCCACTGGGGTCTTTCACAACCAGTTTAAAGAAGCATCCACTCAGGGCTACTGAGATGCCCAATGGGTCAGCACACTTTGTGTGTGTGTGTTTTGACAGAGGTGTAATCATGTGTAACAATGCAGCATGTGTATGTATGCGTGTGCATGTGTGTGCGTGTGTGTGTGTGTGTGTGTGTGTGTGCGCGCGCACGTACGCAATTGTGTGCTGTGACAGAAGTGTGTGATCATATATCACCATTTCTATCCTGTGGGGAGGAGAAGGAGCTGAGACTTC
>NC_068440.1:24140027-24205027 GCF_023373465.1 Oncorhynchus keta | reverse complement strand
AAAACTAAAGTAGGGTTGATATTATGAGTCACTATAAACACTATAAACATAGATCCATAGTCCTTTATATATTCATATAGATTCATAGTCCTTCATATATTCAGGTGAATGCACCAATTTGTAAGTCGCTCTGGATAAGAGCGTCTGCTAAATGACTTAAATGTAAATGTAATAGTCCTTCATATATTCATATAGATTCATAGTCCTTCATATATTCATATAGATTCATAGTCCTTTATATATTCATATATATTCATAGTCCTTCATATATTCATATGGATTCATAGTCCTTTATATATTCATATAGATTCATAGTCCTTTATATATTCATATAGATTCATAGTCCTTTATAGATTCATAGTACTTCATATATTCATATAGATTCATAGTACTTCATATATTCATATAGATTCATAGTCCTTCATATATTCATATAGATTCATAGTACTTCATATATTCATATAGATTCATAGTCCTTCATATATTCATATAGATTCATAGTCCTTTATATATTCATATAGATTCATAGTACTTCATATATTCATATAGATTCATAGTACTTCATATATTCATATAGCTTCATAGTCCTTCATATATTCATATAGATTCATAGTACTTCATATATTCATATAGATTCATAGTACTTCATATATTCATATAGATTCATAGTACTTCATATATTCATATAGATTCATAGTCCTTCATATATTCATATAGATTCATAGTCCTTTATAGATTCATAGTACTTCATATATTCATATAGATTCATAGTCCTTCATATATTCATATAGATTCATAGTCCTTTATAGATTCATATAGATTCATAGTACTTCATATATTCATATAGATTCATAGTACTTCATATATTCATATAGATTCATAGTCCTTCATATATTCATATAGATTCATAGTCCTTTATATATCCATATAGATTCATAGTACTTCATATATTCATATAGATTCATAGTACTTCATATATTCATATAGATTCATAGTACTTCATATATTCATATAGATTCATAGTCCTTTATATAATCATATAGATTCATAGTCCTTTATATATTCATATAGATTCATAGTACTTCATATATTCATATAGATTCATAGTACTTCATATATTCATATAGATTCATAGTACTTCATATATTCATATAGATTCATAGTACTTCATATATTCATATAGATTCATAGTACTTCATAGATTCATATAGATTCATAGTCCTTCATATATTCATATAGATTCATAGTCCTTTATAGATTCATAGTACTTCATATATTCATATAGATTCATAGTCCTTCATATATTCATATAGATTCATAGTCCTTTATATATTCATACAAATTCATAGTACTTCATATATTCATATAGATTCATAGTCCTTCATATATTCATGTAGATTCATAGTCCTTTATATAATCATATAGATTCATAGTACTTTATATATTCATATAGATTCATAGTCCTTCATATATTCATATAGATTCATAGTCCTTTATATATTCATATAGATTCATAGTCCTTCATATATTCATATAGATTCATAGTACTTCATATATTCATATAGATTCATAGTCCTTCATATATTCATATAGATTCATAGTCCTTTATATATTCATATAGATTCATAGTCCTTCATATAGATTCATAGTCCTTTATATATTCATACAGATTCATAGTACTTCATATATTCATATAGATTCATAGTCCTTCATATATTCATATAGATTCATAGTCCTTCATATATTCATATAGATTCATAGTACTTCATATATTCATATAGATTCATAGTCCTTCATATATTCATATAGATTCATAGTCCTTTATAGATTCATAGTCCTTCATATATTCATATAGATTCATAGTACTTCATATATTCATATAGATTCATAGTCCTTCATATATTCATATAGATTCATAGTACTTCATATATTCATATAGATTCATAGTCCTTCATATATTCATATAGATTCATAGTCCTTTATATATTCATATAGATTCATAGTACTTCATATATTAATATAGATTCATAGTACTTCATATATTCATATAGATTCATAGTCCTTTATATATTCATATAGATTCATAGTACTTCATATATTCATATAGATTCATAGTCCTTTATATATTCATATAGATTCATAGTACTTCATATATTCATAGAGATTCATAGTACTTCATATATTCATAGAGATTCATAGTACTTCATATATTCATAGAGATTCATAGTACTTCATATATTCATATAGATTCATAGTACTTCATATATTCATATAGATTCATAGTCCTTCATATATTCATATAGATTCATAGTACTTCATATATTCATATAGATTCATAGTACTTCATATATTCATATAGATTCATAGTCCTTTATATATTCATATAGATTCATAGTCCTTTATATATTCATATAGATTCATAGTACTTCATATATTAATATAGATTCATAGTACTTCATATATTCATATAGATTCATAGTACTTCATATATTCATATAGATTCATAGTCCTTTATATATTCATATAGATTCATAGTCCTTTATATATTCATATAGATTCATAGTACTTCATATATTCATATAGATTCATAGTACTTCATATATTCATATAGATTCATAGTCCTTTATATATTCATATAGATTCATAGTCCTTTATATATTCATATAGATTCATAGTACTTCATATATTCATAGAGATTCATAGTACTTCATATATTCATATAGATTCATAGTCCTTTATATATTCATATAGATTCATAGTACTTCATATATTCATATAGATTCATAGTACTTCATATATTCATATAGATTCATAGTACTTCATATATTCATATAGATTCATAGTCCTTTATATATTCATATAGATTCATAGTCCTTTATATATTCATATAGATTCATAGTACTTCATATATTCATACAGATTCATAGTACTTCATATATTCATATAGATTCATAGTACTTCATATATGCATATAGATTCATAGTCCTTTATATATTCATATAGATTCATAGTCCTTTATATATTCATATAGATTCATAGTACTTCATATATTCATAGAGATTCATAGTACTTCATATATTCATATAGATTCATAGTCCTTTATAGATTCATATAGATTCATAGTACTTCATATATTCATATAGATTCATAGTACTTCATATATTCATATAGATTCATAGTCCTTCATATATTCATATAGATTCATAGTCCTTTATATATCCATATAGATTCATAGTACTTCATATATTCATATAGATTCATAGTACTTCATATATTCATATAGATTCATAGTACTTCATATATTCATATAGATTCATAGTACTTCATATATTCATATAGATTCATAGTCCTTTATATATTCATATAGATTCATAGTACTTCATATATTCATATAGATTCATAGTACTTCATATATTCATATAGATTCATAGTCCTTTATATATTCATATAGATTCATAGTCCTTTATATATTCATATAGATTCATAGTACTTCATATATTCATATAGATTCATAGTACTTCATATATTCATATAGATTTATAGTACTTCATATATTCATATAGATTCATAGTCCTTTATATATTCATATAGATTCATAGTACTTCATATATTCATATAGATTCATAGTACTTCATATATTCATATAGATTCATAGTACTTCATATATTCATATAGATTCATAGTCCTTTATATATTCATATAGATTCATAGTACTTCATATATTCATATAGATTCATAGTCCTTTATATATTCATATAGATTCATAGTACTTCATATATTCATATAGATTTATAGTACTTCATATATTCATATAGATTCATAGTCCTTCATATATTCATATAGATTCATAGTCCTTCATATATTCATATAGATTCATAGTCCTTTATATATCCATATAGATTCATAGTACTTCATATATTCATATAGATTCATAGTACTTCATATATTCATATAGATTCATAGTACTTCATATATTCATATAGATTCATAGTCCTTTATATATTCATATAGATTCATAGTACTTCATATATTCATATAGATTCATAGTACTTCATATATTCATATAGATTCATAGTCCTTTATATATTCATACCAAACCATCAGACTACCACCACCATGCTTGACCATTGGTATGAGGTTCTTACTGTGGAATGCAGTGTTTTTTTTTCGCCAGGCATAATGAGACCCATGTCGTCCAAAATGTTAAAGTTGTGAATAATCTGTCCATAGAACATTCTTACAAAAGTATTGATGATCATCCAGATGCTTTTTGGCAAACTTGTGTCAACTTTTTGTTTCAGAAACTATGGTGGATGCGTGATCAGGCCAGCCCAGTACACCTTACAGTGATCAGGCCAGCCCAGTACACCTTACAGTGACCAGGCCAGCCCAGTACACCTTACAGTGACCAGGCCAGCCCAGTACACCTTACAGTGACCAGGCCAGCCCAGTACACCTTACAGTGACCAGGCCAGCCCAGTACACCTTACAGTGATCAGGCCAGCCCAGTACACAGTGTGTGTGTGTGTGTGTGTGTGTGTGTGTGTGTGTGTGTGTGTGTGTGTGTGTGTGTGTGTGTGTGTGTGTGTGTGTGTGTGTGTGTGTGTGTGTGTGTGTGTGTGTGTGTGTGTGTGTGTGTGTGTGTGTGTCATTTCCAGGCTGTGTGTGTGTGTTGGTGTGTGTGCGTGTGTGTGTGCGTGCGCGTGCATGTGTGAGTTGGTGTGTGCGCATAAGTGTGCGTAGGTGTCATTTTCAGGCTGTGTGTGTGTGTTGGTGTGTGCGTGTGCGTAGGTGTCATTTCCAGGCTGTGTGTGTGCTCATGTGTAAACGTACGTGTGTCTCTATTCAGGATGTTCTCAATGGGTGGTGGAGGACCTGTCAGCAGCTGCAGCTGTGACCACATGATTACCTGAGTCCCTTCAATGTAAACGCCACAGTTTAGATTGAAATATGAGTGCCAAGCTGAACGCCACTAGACAATGTGTTGAGGAAGGGAGCAGGGAGAGAAAACAAACTTCCACCATGCTCCGAGGATCTGGTTTAAGTTTCAGCCATTCAGAGCAGAAACACACGAACACACAGCCACGGCGGTGGGTTGGAGCCTGGGAACATGCAGAGAGAGGGTCCTGTGTCAATAAGGAACAGTGGTGGGCCACAATAGGGCCTGCCTCAGACCACACCGCTGACAGACACCCACACAAAGGAGCCTGAAAGGACTCCCCCGCCATTCTCACACACACCAAAGAATGGGTCAGTGTGTGGCTGTGGTGGCGGGCTGCCCAGGGCTGTTTGATGAGTGTGTGTTTGTGTGTACATACACACACACAAACACACAAGACGGACGCGGATGGACACACGCATGCACGCACGCAAAACACACATACACATACACACACTGAACACAGAAACAAACACCCATACTTACAAAAGCAACATAAACATTTCCTCATGTAAAGAAATTTACAGTAGTCCTAATTGTCAAACCAAGCAACAGGTTATTGCTGAGATCATTGCAGGAGTTCACAATAATATAGGACCACTAAACTAACTTTGAATGTTGTGTAACACAAACATTTATCTAAGGATAAATTATAGAAACTCCCCTTCACATAATGCTGAACTATTTCTGTGTCTGTGAGTGTTGGCAGTGCTGAGATGACCAAACCAAACCTGTAACCAAGGAGCTGCAGCTAGCTCTATGTCCTTGCTGAATGTCTATGGTTGGAACACAGAGGATAAAGAGGCGAAGTGCTGCCACCTTGTGGCGAGGATAAAACATTCATCACTGAATGATTATTTCCCAACCACACCACTAGATTGCAGCATTGAGCAACTTTCCAATTTGGGTGTAAAGCTTGATTCCTCCCTCACCTTTGACAGCCAACAGTGTAAAGCGTCTTCCTATCACCTCAAGAACATTGCCAAACTCTGTCCCACCCTCACTCAGTCTGATGCAGGGAAGCTGGTCCATGCCTTTATCTCCTCAAGGCCGGACGACTGCAACACACCCTTCATCGGAATCCCTGGCAGGATTCTCTAGAAGCTGCAATACATCCTGAACACCCTCCACCCTCCATAAAACACCCCCACCCTCCATCAAACACCCTTCACCCTCCATCAAACACCCTCCACCCTCCATCAAACATCCTTCACCCTCCATCAAACACCCCCACCCTCCACCAAACACCCTCCATCAAACACCCTCCACCCTCGATCAAACACCCTCCATCAAACACCCTCCACCCTCGATCAAACACCCTCCACCAAACACCCTCCACCAAACACCCTCCATCAAACACCCTCCACCCTCGATCAAACACCCTCCATCAAACACCCTCCACCTTCGATCAAACACCCTCCACCAAACACCCTCCATCAAACACCCTCCATCAAACACCCTCCACCCTCGATCAAACACCCTCCATCAAACACCCTCCATCAAACACCCTCCATCAAACACCCTCCACCCTCGATCAAACACCCTCCATCAAACACCTTCCACCCTCCATCAAACACCTTCCACCCTCCATCAAACACCCTCCACCCTCCATCAAACACCCTCCATCAAACACCATCCACCCTCCATCAAACACCCCCCATCAAACACTCTCCATCAAACACCTTCCACCCTCCATCAAACACCCTTCACCCTCCATCAAACACCTTCCACCCTCCATCAAACACCCTCCACCCCCCATCAAACACTCTCCATCAAACACCTTCCACCCTCCATCAAACACCCTCCATCAAACACTCTCCATCAAACACTCTCCATTAAACACCCTCCACCAAACACCCTCCATCAAACACCCTCCATCAAACACCCTCCACCAAACACCTTCCACCCTCCATCAAACACCCTCCATTAAACACCCTCCACCAAACACCCTCCACCCTCCATCAAACACTCTCCATCAAACACTCTCCATTAAACACCCTCCACCCTCCATCAAACACCCTCCATTAAACACCCTCCATAAAACACCCTCCATCACTGGTTCCTGCCTCATTCAGCATTTAACTCAAAACCCTCCTGCTGACTTTCCAGTGTATTAATGGAAATGCTCCTCCTTATCTCCAAGAACCCCTCTCCCTCAATAACCCCACCCGCACCCTCAGGTCAAACGATAGCCTGCTCCTCCTTATCTCCAAGAACCCCTCTCCCTCAATAACCCCACCCGCACCCTCAGGTCAAACGATAGCCTGCTCCTCCTTATCTCCAAGAACCCCTCTCCCTCAATAACCCCACCCACACCCTCAGGTCAAACGATAGCCTGCTCCTCCTTATCTCCAAGAACCCCTCTCCCTCAATAACCCCACCCGCACCCTCAGGTCAAACGATAGCCTGCTCCTCCTTATCTCCAAGAACCCCTCTCCCTCAATAACCCCACCCGCACCCTCAGGTCAAACGATAGCCTGCTCCTCCTTATCTCCAAGAACCCCTCTCCCTCAATAACCCCACCCGCACCCTCAGGTCAAACGATAGCCTGCTCCTCCTTATCTCCAAGAACCCCTCTCCCTCAATAACCCCACCCACACCCTCAGGTCAAACGATAGCCTGCTCCTCCTTATCTCCAAGAACCCCTCTCCCTCAATAACCCCACCCGCACCCTCAGGTCAAACGATAGCCTGCTCCTCCTTATCTCCAAGAACCCCTCTCCCTCAATAACCCCACCCGCACCCTCAGGTCAAACGATAGCCTGCTCCTCCTTATCTCCAAGAACCCCTCTCCCTCAATAACCCCACCCACACCCTCAGGTCAAACGATAGCCTGCTCCTCCATGTCCCCAGGACCAAGCTTTGTCAGGACGGCTGCGCATAACCAACGTTCATTATGGTGTGTCCTGTCCTTTTCAGAGGTGACAGACTATAAAGTCATGCGATTAAAAAACATTTACAAATTAAACAGAGATTAAGTTTAAGCATTATCAAAGTTTTATTTTTTAAAATGTATTATAGAGGAACAGTAGTACAATTGAAACAGAAAAAGGAGAATTTAATTTTGAAAACCTTGAAAAAACATATAAAGAGTAACCTGACTTGTTTTGTGTTTGGGGTTGAGCCCAAGAAAGGCCCATTGGTTTTGCATCACTGTAGTTTGAAAAGAGAGTTGAAAAATACACCTTTTAAAAAAAGCTTGTTTCTGTATTAGTGTTTTGTTTGTTTCGTCCATTATAGTACAGCATAATAAAATCTAAAACAATACATCATCTTGAGATCATCGGTTGTACAGTAAGGGAGTCAAAGGATAGTATAAAAACAAGAAACAGGGTGGTTAAATGGATAAGCACAGGTGTGAACACACACACACAGACCCAGAGAGGAAAGGAAGGCTAGGGTTGTGTTCATTAGGGCACAACGTTGCAACGCATTTTGCAACGGAAAACAAAAACCAGTGTTTCTTATTGTACAAGTACAGATAGCATAGCAACTCGCCGTTTCACTTGTTTTCCGCTGTGTGCCTTCTGAATGCAACCAAGACACGACACAAAGCTAGGCCAAGGTTTTAAACAAGCTGACTGCAGCGGACTGTGTGTTCCATTAAGTAAAATCAACTACTTACATTTTTTTTCCCCCACAGTGATTTGAAGGTAAATCATATTTTACAAACAGGGATGAGAAACTTATTATAGGTTTCCTTTAAATACATTTCCACTTTGAGAAAAGGGAGATCAAACATTTCTGTATACTTTTAGCACTTCAATATATATCCACTGCATATGGACAGAAACTGCTGTTCCTACATTTCAAACAATCCATATTTCTTATAAAATATGTTCTTAATGAAATAAAAAGGAAAAGTAAATACATCTTTGTAAAGGACAAATAAAACTATATATGTATCTAGGGTAAAGTGAATGATTATTTTTTTTATAAAAACATTTAAATCTGAAGATTACATACACAAGCAAGGATCTACACACTATAGAATTTACCTGGCTTTTTTTAATACATCATCTCAACAATAATAAACTATTTTGTTTGGACAAACAGATAGAAATTAACAGTCTTGATTGCATTTTGGAGTCAATATAATGTTAAATAACAAAATGTCTTAAAAAATGTTCCGCATGGAAGAGAAAAGACTGTCTTAATATTGTTCCATTCTGACCTTCTTTGGGGAAGCAAACAAAGACTAAATGATTTTCATGAACGCCAAAAAAATAAGTAAGTGCATGTCTATGATGGCCATAGAGCTTCACATCTAACAAAGTATTTTCCTACCTGGCAGACAAAACAAAAGGACTTAACAAATTCAATAAAAACTGATTGTAAAAATATCATCACTTTTCAAAATGGAGTTTCTCTTTCAGACTTCATAAATCACATATAATGATCTATCGGCACTCTTCAAATACCACCTTACACACAACGTTCAAGTTAATAATAGCATATATATATATATATATATATATATATATATATATATACTCAGTACCTAACATAAACCATGTATATATATATATATATAAAGTTATCTTCTTAACTTAGGTCCAGTACTGTCGGTAGTTCTCCAAAATGGTATGTGAGTGTGTGAGCATTAAATAAAAAAAGACAATAGCACAACAGTGTTCTATAGAGAGCTGATTAATACATATAACTGAGTCATTTTAAGCTTCATGATTAGAAACATCATATACAGCCGTAGGTCCAGTATTTTGCGACATAAGCATTACAGCACCAATCATTTGGCAAAATTCAAGCTTTAAATTAATGTCAAAATGCTTTATAAAGTGTTACTGTGTGGTGCTGTGATTCATACAAAGCCAGCTAATAACATTTCCCCATATCCTTTCACTGCTTTTTTATTAATCACTTTCTATTTTCTCTGCTTTATAAGGGATACAACAAGATTTTGGTAATGAGGCCTTATCTACTTTCCCAGAGTCCGATGAAATCGTGATTACTATTTTTTGTCTCTGTGTCCATTATGAAGGAAGTTACTGTCGAGAGCCAATGCTAACCAGCGTTAGCGCAATGACAGGAAGTGTATGGGTATCTGCTAGCAGGTGAGTAGATACCCATAGACCTCCAGTCATTGTGCTAAAGTTAGTTAGTATTGACTTGTGGAACGACCTCTAACTTCCTTCATACTGGACACAGAGATATAGACATTGTATCCACGACTTCCACGACTCTGGGGAAGTAGATAAAGGTCCTCATTGCCAAAATACCCAAGTATCCCTTTCATATTTTTTCTCAGCATTTTTCAGTAGTTTTCTTATTTCCTGCTAAATCTTGGTGTGCGTTCTGCTTGGCACATAGCACAGCCCACTTAAATTAAACTCATAAATATGGCTGTGATAAATTAGTCACAAACAGATTTTTTGGTTCCAAGATTTGTGCATGGAAAAGATAAAAGATAAAATTATAATGTTCAGAGCATCTAAACATAAAATCTTCCTGTCGGCAAATAATGCTCTCTCTCTCTCTGACGTATTTTATTCTAAAACACGCAGCTAACAATATACTTTCAGACTTGACAAAGTCCAAATCTGAAAGGGAACTTCTCTGATAGCAGTTTACAACAAAACAGAAAACAAAGTATATTTAATAAGACCATAATAACTTCTCTTTCATAAATTAAATAATTAACATTTATTTTAAAGATGATTGGCCTATCGTAACTTAAACCGCTGTACACAACCAACCCCCTCCCCCCCAAAATAAAATACAGCACCATAAACCTGATTTCAATATTTCATTTTTATCTCTTTCTCTAGTGAGCACTAAGCTCAGAGTCTGACACATAGAATATCTGTACATCTTGGAGTCCCTCGCTACCAAAGCTTCTCTTTGTCTCATACACTGAACCGTGTAAATAACCTCAAGGTTTGATAGCACTTTGATTGTTTACCAGCTTTTTAAAATTTATAATTCGTCAACTATTTTGTTTCTATCTGAGCAAGTCACTACTCGTTCTCAAGGGCAGCACCAGTGTCACCCTCCTCCCAGTTGGATTGGTCGTTGTCGTTAGGCTCCTCCCCCTCTTCAGCCATGTCCTCGTCAGGCTCCTCCCCCTCTCCACCCTCCTCGAAGTCATCGTCTTCACGGACGAACCCCTCCAGGGACTCCAGGCCCTCCTGTGTGGCCTGGTGGGAATCTGCACATTCCGCACATTCCGCACAAACGCCGTAGCGCCGCGAGCCATGCCGGATCCCCACGCTGGCCGCCAGCATGAAGATCTTTTTACATACCATGCACTTGTACTTCTTGTCCTTTTTGTGCACCTGTAGGGATGGGGAGGGGGGAGAGAGCGAGACAAAGGTTAATGCTCTGTTCAGGTTCTGTCGGAATAGAGGACAGAGTGATAGGGGGGAGAGAGAGGGACGGTGGAGGAAGGAGAGAAGGTGGAGGACAGAGTCATGGAGGGGGAGAGAGAGAAGGTGGAGGAAGGAGAGAAGGTGGAGGACAGTGATGGGGGAGAGAGAGGGAAGGTGGAGAAAGGAGAGAAGGTGGAAGACAGAGTAATGGAGGGGGAGAGAGAGAAGGTGGAGGAAGGAGAGAAGGTGGAGGACAGTGATGGGGGAGAGAGAGGGAAGGTGGAGAAAGGAGAGAAGGTGGAAGACAGAGTAATGGGGGGGAGAGAGAGGGACGGTGGAGGAAGGAGAGAAGGTGGAGGACAGAGTCATGGAGGGGGAGAGAGAAGGTGGAGGAAGGAGAGAAGGTGGAGGACAGTGATGGGGGAGAGAGAGGGAAGGTGGAGGAAGGAGAGAAGGTGGAGGAAGGAGAGAAGGTGGAGGAAGGAGAGAAGGTGGAGGACAGTGATGGGGAGAGAGAGGGAAGGTGGAGGAAGGAGAGAAGGTGGAGGAAGGAGAGAAGGTGGAGGACAGAGTCATGGAGGGGGAGAGAGAGAAGGTGGAGGAAGGAGAGAAGATGAGGACAGAGTCATGGAGGGGGAGAGAGAGAAGGTGGAGGAAGGAGAGAAGGTGGAGGACAGTGATGGGGAGAGAGAGGGAAGGTGGAGGAAGGAGAGAAGGTGGAGGAAGGAGAGAAGGTGGAAAACAGAGTGATGGGGGAGAGAGAGGGAAGGTGGAGGAAGGAGAGAAGGTGGAGGACAGTGATGAGGGGGAGAGAGAAGGGGAGGGTGGAGGACAGAGTGATGGAGGGGGAGAGCGGGTTCGTGGAGACATGAGACAGAGTATGGATGGGTGTGTGTGATAATGTTTTGAAGAGGGAGGTGGTGTGATTTAAAAACAAGTAATTAAGGAAATCAAAGATGACATGGTTACAAGGACATGGTGTTTAGAGGCAAGCGAGGGTGTCTGAAGGACTCAGGGTGCAGGGTGTTTTAGGGACTGAGGGGGTGTGGAGGTAGACTCAGGTGCAGGGTGTTTTAGGGACTGGGGGGGGTGTGGAGGTAGACTCAGGTGCAGGGTGTTTTAGGGACTGGGGGGTGTGGAGGTAGACTCAGGTGCAGGGTGTTTTAGGGACTGGGGGGTGTGGAGGTAGACTCAGGTGCAGGGTGTTTTAGGGACTGAGGAGGTGTGGAGGTAGACCTAGGTGGAGGGTGTTTTAGGGACTGAGGAGGTGTGGAGGTAGACTCATGTGCAGGGTGTTTTAGGGACTGAGGGGGTGTGGAGGTAGAGTCAGGTGCAGGGTGTTTTAGGGACTGAGGGGGTGTGGAGGTAGACTCATGTGCAGGGTGTTTTAGGGACTGAGGGGGTGTGGAGGTAGACCTAGGTGCAGGGTGTTTTAGGGACTGAGGAGGTGTGGAGGTAGACTCATGTGCAGGGTGTTTTAGGGACTGAGGGGGTGTGGAGGTAGACCTAGGTGCAGGGTGTTTTAGGGACTGAGGAGGTGTGGAGGTAGACTCATGTGCAGGGTGTTTTAGGGACTGAGGGGGTGTGGAGGTAGAGTCAGGTGCAGGGTGTTTTAGGGACTGGGGGGGGTGTGGTAACTTTCCCAAAATAACCTGGTTTTCCAGAAATTCTGGTTGGAAGATTCAGGATTTCCTGATAATTACATCCTGAATACAATAATCTTCCAACTAGGATTTCTGGAAAACCAGAAATTAATCTTGACTCTGAGAAATTAACTGTCATTTTGCAACCCTACTCAGGTGTCTGGGGGAAGGTGAGAATGTGGAAGAGGACAGCTATGTTTGGGGGGAGGTGATGTTCCCTTTCAGGCCCTCTACTAACCAGGGAATGTCTCTTGATGGGAAGGTGACAGTGTAGAGGGAGGCTATGACACGGTGATGTGTGTGTAGGGTCTTACCAGGGAATGTCTCTTGATGGGAAGGTGACAGTGTAGAGGGAGGCTATGACACGGTGATGTGTGTGTAGGGTCTTACCAGGGAATGTCTCTTGATGGGAAGGTGACAGTGTAGAGGGAGGCTATGACACGGTGATGTGTGTGTAGGGTCTTACCAGGGAATGTCTCTTGATGGGAAGGTGACAGTGTAGAGGGAGGCTATGACACGGTGATGTGTGTGTAGGGTCTTACCAGGGAATGTCTCTTGATGGGAAGGTGACAGTGTAGAGGGAGGCTATGACACGGTGATGTGTGTGTAGGGTCTTACCAGGGAATATCTCTTGATGGGAAGGTGACAGTGTAGAGGGAGGCTATGACACGGTGATGTGTGTGTAGGGTCTTACCAGGGAATGTCTCTTGATGGGAAGGTGACAGTGTAGAGGGAGGCTATGACACGGTGATGTGTGTGTAGGGTCTTACCAGGGAATGTCTCTTGACGTGCTCTCTGCGGGTGAACAGCTTGCCACAGATATCACAGCTGAAGGAGCGGACGCCGGAGTGAATGATGAGGTGCCTCTTTAGTGTTCTTCGGTGCTTGGCGATGTAGTTACAATGGGGACACTTGAGCTTATTCAGGGCCGTGTCGGACGACTCGCCTGAGAAGAAAAACACAAACAGGTTATGAGTCAGGAGGCTGCTTTCTACTCAGCTGCTCAAAGCCACATTTGACAGACAATGAAGGGAGGAATTTGGAGCAGTTAGTTAACGAGCCACCCCGGTCTCTGGTGGTACAACCCCTTTGCTCTTCACTTCTCAGTAGAAGAGAGGAGCTGTTGGGTGTGGTGGTGGGGTGAGCGGGGTCCCTAGTGAGGGGATATCATGTTACCATGGTGTTTATGGAAAGGGAAAACAGTCACTCAGAGTTACCCCCATAAAATACTAGAAACTGGGTCAGTTGCCATGGCAACTACTGCCTAGGGGACATAACAAAATAAGTGTAATGTGATTTCCCTACTGAAAACATGTCATTGTTTTACCATTAACACACTGATATAAAACATTTCAGATTCGTGTAGGAAGGAAAGAATCTTGAAGAAAATGTTTGGAAATGCAGTGCCTCGGCTGCTATGAACACATTTCACAAGATATCAACAGGATTCAAATTAAAGTGGGCAAAAATTACAGCCTCGATAAGCAACTACACAATTATGAAGAAAGATATTTGAGGAATCTATGATGTGAAAAAGTTGAATCATAACACCACACGAACTACTAAACAACCCCAGGGATAGCTATAGATAGTGACTAGTTAACTGATTGATTTGGCAAGGCTCTGTGCTATTCGGTGCCACAGCACAGCCACCTGAACGATAGGGTTCTGCCTTTTGTCTTTGTTTGTGCCGAGACACAAAGCGTTGTCAAGCAGGCCAGGTTGCCAGGGGGCTGAGGAAAAGCAGGTCACCTGTGCTGTTCGTGTTCAACAGGATACAGTGTGTTCCACCACCTTGTGGGATATTTACATTTTAGTCGTTTCACTCCGATCCAGAGCCACTTAGAATAACTTTTCCGATCACTGATCACAATGATATTAAAAATCCACCAAGTTAGGTTCATGACATAAGGTTTGAAAACAAAATCGATCATAAGTATAGTAATTTCTAATCTGTAAGTACCAAAGTCTGAACATATTTCTGAACAGATACTAAGCCAACTACTAGAGTGTATAATAGTAGGTACATGCAGCTTATACAAGAAGAGATCTTACCATTCTCCCAGGACTCTCCTTGCTGGGAGGAGTCTTGTAGGAGGCTGTACTGAATCTGGTTGGCCAGTTCTGGGAGAGGAGAAACAAAGAGATGATCAGAAGGACACTACCTTACGTACACAAAAGACCAGGCCCCACAATCCCCCCCACCCAGTTTATAGACCTATCCCCAGGGTCGTGTTCAGCAGGGCACACTGTAGGAAAAATGTTTTAAAAATACATTTAAAAAATGACTTATTGGACAAGTCGTGGAGGTAGACCCTCCCGGTTTCATTCTGCTTTTGTGTTTTCTGTTTGGTGCCTAATCCCTGATGAATACGACCCTGGAGCTGCCGGTGTTCTGCCTGCCTGTCTGTCTGTAGAACACTTCCTCTAGCCAGGCCACTGTATTCAGCAGCCTCTCCCAGCCTCTCCCACTGGGCTGTGGATTAAGCCAGGATGAAGCTCTCAGCCCTTCACTGAGGATCATGTTACACTGAACAGGCTTAATTAGCCATAGCTCTGGGCCTGGCCCTCAGAGCCCATTGTTAAGTACCTGACCACTGGTCCCATTCTCTATTCTGCCTGCCTGGGTCAATATTTGGAATGGTAAGGACAGCCCCAGTGCATTAGGGGGGATTAGGGAGGGAGGGAGGGGCAGACCCTGACAGCTTTGCACCTCCAATGGATTGGGAGGTTATTTAGAGTGTGTGTAAAGAGGCAGCAACCAGGCAGCCCGCACTTTAAACCAATCCAACGGCCTTGTTTAGAGAGGAACCTAGAATTTAAAGCCATAAATCCAGAAACTCTGCTATGGTAAAGCAGAGGAATGGACCTCTGGTCACCTGAAGCTTAGGTAGTGTTCATTCAGCACCAAACAGAAGAAAACAGATTGAAACGGGGAGACTTATCCAATAAGAAATGCTAATTTATCCATTGCAAAATGTTAAAAAAGAACAATAATTTTGGTCTCCTCAAAGTTGGGTAAATCTGCTTTCAATTTATTTGTACCCCATGTATGGAACAATCTACAGAGTTCCCTATAACTGGATGTTCTGGTGCCTCTCTGGCAGTTTAAAATGTTGATTGGGGAGTGGGGACCTCCTTGCTGAGGAATGTGATTGTTATTCTGGAATATTTGTATTATATTGTATTCTACTTTGTAAATAGTGTATATGCAGGGCTCCCTTGCAAAAGAGATCTTGGTCTCAACGGTGACCCAGTTAAAATAAAGGTAAATAAATATATTGTGCACTAATGCTAAACCGCAGATTCTCCTCATAGTAACCCATACTACTACAGTTACGGGGGAACTGGAGCATCTACATAGATCTAGGCTGAAGAGAGACAGAAATGGAGGTCAGAGTGCCAAATTTGGGAATTGTGTTGCTTCATTAATGATGACTCACCGAGTTGCAACACCCCTCGCCACAATAAAACATGTGAGAAGAAGATTTGTGTTGCGTTTAAAGGAACCTGGAGTAAGAATGTGTCCCCTGCTTTACTTCCTTATCCTGCAACAGGAGTGAAATTCCCCCTCAATGCATGATATCATTCCATACAGCACACTGCTTAATGGGGGCAGAGCTGGCCCTGTGTGTGCGCGTGTGTGTGTGGCCGTGACAGGCTCATTGAGTCAGAGATAACCCAGGATTTCTGAGGTATGGTGCGGCAGGATGAGGACAGGAGTGGGTCCGACTTAAAAAGGACAGGCTGGCCATACTCATACCAGGCTGGCTGCTAATTAAAAAGATATACGGATAGTGGAGGTCGTGGGGCCTTCAGTAGTGGAGGTCGTGGGGCCTTCAGTCTGGATTAGAGGTTGACCAATTCAGTCTGGATTAGAGGTCGACTGTTTGGTTGAGTGTGTGGACAGGCGTCTTTTATACAGGTAACGAGTTCAAACAGGTGCAGTTAATACAGGTAATGAGTGGAGAACAGGAGGGCTTCTTAAAGAAAAACTAACAGGTCTGTGAGAGCCGGAATTCTTACTGTTTGGTAGGTGATAAAATACTTCTGTCATGCAATAAAATGCTAATGAATTACTTTAAAATCATACAATGTGATTTTCTGTATTTTTGTTTTAGATTCCGTCTCTCACAGTTGAAGTGTACCGATGATAAAAATTACAGACCTCTACATGCTTTGTAAGTAGGAAAACCTGCTAAATCGGCAGTGTATCAAATACTTGTTCTCACCACTGTATATGAAATACAAATCGTATATAGAGAAATTGTCTCATAATTCCAATAATAACTTCAACCTAAAACTTCTTACCTGGGAATATTGAAGACTCATGTTAAAAGAAACCACCAGCTTTCATATGTTCTCATGGTTTGAGCAAGGAACTTAAAAGTTAGCTTTATTACATGGCACATAATGCACTTTTACTTTCTTCTTCAACACTTTGTTTTTGCATTATTTAAACCAAATTGAACATGTCTCATTATTTATTTGAGGCTAAATTGATTTTATTGATGTATTATATTAAGTTAAAATAAGTGTTCATTCAGTATTGTTGTAATTGTCATTACAATAATAAAAAGAATTGGCCGATTAATTGGGATCGGCATTTTTTTGGTCCTCCAATAATCGGTATCGGCGTTGAAAAATCATAGTCGGTCGACCTCTAGTCTGGGTTCAAATACTATTTGAAATCTTTCAAACACCACCAGCGTTTGCTCAAGCCTGCCAGATGGGTGGATTTTGCAGTTTGGGGACTATTCTTTTTTTGTTGTTTTTTTGTTGTTGAATTTTACCAATTTTTCTCCCCAATTTCGTGGTATTAGTAGCTACTATCTTGTCTCATCGCTAAAACTCCCGTACGGGGTCGGGAGAGACGAAGGTTGAAAGTCATATGTCCTCCGATACACAACCCAACCAAGCCGCACTGCTTCTTAACACAGTGCGCATCCAACCCGAAAGCCAGCCGCACCAATGTGTCGGAGGAAATACTGTGCACCTGGCAACCTTGGTTAGCTTGCACTGAGTCCGGCCCGCCACAGGAGTCGCTGGTGCACGATGAGAGAAGGATTTCCCTACCGGCCGAACCCTCCCTAACCCGGACGACGCTAGGCCAATTGTGCGTCGCCCCACGGACCTCCCGGTCGCGGCCGGTTACGACAGAGCCTGGGCGCGAACCCAGAGTCTCTGGTGGCACAGCTGGAGCTGCAGTACAGTGCCCTTAACCACTGCGCCACCCGGGAGGCCTCAGTCCCCAATTTGGGGACTATTCTATTGTTCCATTATGCCAGGCAAGCTCAAATCAAGCACAGATAAAGTATTTGAAATGATTTGAAATCAGGTCTGCTCAGGGTACTGTGACTCTTTCTAGTCTCTGACTAGCACTAGCAGGCTGCCATGTCCAGTGGAACAGGACTGACCTCTGGACTAACTCAGACCTCCACCAACTAAACACCATGACTAGAGGTATGGTCGTCATACCATGTCAGTCTAGGAACTAAACAGAAAATGCTAGGCTAACATGTTCTCTAAAACAGGGCTGCTGTTTAGTCATCTAAACAACTGTTGGTACGACCTACCTAAAGAATCTGCATGTGTTTATGTGTAGTCAGTTGGGGGACTGAGTGCTTGGTCTGACTACCTAAAGAACTGGCTACCTAAAGAACTGGTGTGAGAAGGTGACGTACCGGCGTTCTCAGAGAGGAAGGAGAAGTCCTCCCTGGGATAGGAGGCTGAGGGCTGGATGAACATCCCCTCATCAAACCCTTCCTCTGGCTCTGGTGGGATGTTGTAGACGAACCGCCGCGTGATCTGTTTCTTCCTCCGTCCGCTCCCCGGCTGCACCCTCTGACCTTCCCTCTTCACCGCCACCACCCTGCCCGCCGCAGCCCCGGGAGCCGGCTCGTTCCAGACGAACACCGGCCCCGGTCCCGGAACGCTCGGAGGCTCGTTCTCAGCAGACTCGGATGAGTTCTCACAGCCCCAGCTGGAGCTTCCCAGGGCGCAGCCCTCCCCTGCAGACAGCTCCACGTCACTGGGCTCCTCCTTTACGCTGCCTCCCCCTGCTTGCTCCCCATCCTGGACATGACCACTGGCTTTGATTGACAGCTTGGACAGGATGCTGGTGGCCCAGAAGTTACTCCCAGGCTTCTTGTTGGTGCTGCGGTCTGAGCCCACCTGTCCAGCTCCATCTTTGGCCACCGTTCTCCTCTTGTTGTAATCCACCACCACCGAGTCGGGGGCCTCCTGCTTGATACTGATGTTGAGGGCTTCCTTGATGAACCCCCGACACGATCCCACCACCTCTGTCATCTGGAGGTAGGAGGCCACGGACATTACCTCGATGGCGTTCTGACTGGTCAGCAGGAGGTTACCACTATACAGGAAGTCCAGGATGACCGAGAAACCTGCCACTGCCGCCACGTCGAGGTGGGTGTCGGTGACTGTGGTCGTCTGGTCACATGACGAGGAAGTGTTCTCGCTCTTGGTCAGGCAGTAGAGGGTCTTAAAGTAGCGGCTCCCGGCCACGAGGATGTTCTTGTGCGCCCGGAACACCTCTCCACTCACCACGATGTTGACGTCACAGAGGATTCCTCCCTTGCGTTGTTTGTTTAGCTCCTGCAGCAGCTGGTAGCAGTAGGAGTCCTGGTTAGGTTTGTTGTTCCTGTAGTAGTCTTCTGTCTCCATGTCTGTCCCCTGGGGGGGTTCCTCACAGCCAGGCCGCTCCAGCTCCTGGTAGACAACACACACACACAGAGAACGAGAGAGAGAGAAACAAATAGATGAGCAGGATTAATGGCTAGGGACACACAAAGGAAAGGGACAATGACAAGAGATGCACCTGGCAGGGGTGAAACTGGTCTGACTGGCTCCATAATGGGGGAGGTGTTGCTTCACCTGGAACTGGAAATGTGGTAACTACTTCCAAAGTAGACTGAAATACAGTCAGAGAGGTGCTTAGGTTACTGTTACTCCCACTTTTGCAGAAAATGATGGCGCAGGTTCCCAGATCACGCCGATTTGTGTGTCTAGGAATAGGGCCTAATCTGGGTCTGTGACAGCAGCTAATGGTGTTATAACAAATCAAAACAGACGGAAACAGATTGAATTGTCCCAAAACCCCACCCGCTATCTGTCAATATGATGGCTGATGGGAGAGAAACTCATTCTTCTTCTACCTCCATCCCTCCCTCTATCTTCCCTATCCCAACATGGGAGTTTCCCATCCAGGGCAGCAGGCCAAGCTGGTACGGAGGAGAGCCAGAGAGAGGGAGTACACAGCACTGCACTGACTGACATAACTGTTACTATACTAACACACTGCCTGCATACATTTCTGCTTAGTTTGGAATTGCATAGCAGATGTCCTAATCCTGAGTAATTTACATTGCTCGAGCCCTGCATTCCCCCACCCCACTCTCCTTACACAGCTGGGTTTTCAGCTCAAGTAATTTATATTAAATCCATTTCTCTGCTCTTCGAGGTCCCCACGCCCCTCCCTACTCTGAGTGACTGGAAGCCCTTGTCTGCGCAGGCATGATCGGGGTTATTATCAGGAGCAGCAAGACACTCTGTTCCTGCCTAGCGTTACCAGGTCTAGAGGAAAGGAGAGAGAGGGCGAGAGAGAGCTAGCAGAGAGAAGAAGAGATAGAGCCAGGTCACCCCATTTACCCTCACAATACCAGGCTCTCTCCTCTCTTGCAGGCTCATTGTTCAGTGCTGCTTTGTGCCTCACTGGGGCTTCTTTGTATGGCCCTGCACTCACACACTTATTAGATACAGCAGCTAAACCCTGGCTCCTCTGTGCCTGCTCTGCTCTTTGCTCCCACTTAACCAGAAAGGCCCTGACTTGACACTTGTGTGTGTGTGTGTGTGTGTAAGGGAGACGGGCTGCATGTGGCTCTCTAAGAGGGGCTAAGCCCTGAATAGGATAACAGGAAGGAAGACGCAGAATGATTCAATCATCCACACAACCATACAATGGGCTCAATGCTCAATACCTTATTTTCTGCCCTAACAGGATGGGTAGTATTTGGAGAGGTGTGGCATTGACACTTTGAAAGGCGTGTGTATACGGAAGGAGGGTGAGCAGGCAGATTAACCATCTCTGGTGAAATCGCCTGCTTCCTGGTTGCATAAAGAGGCATATTTACGATCTTTAAACCAAATTTTATTTGTCACATTCACCGAATAAAACAGGTGTGGACTTTACCGTGAAATGCTTACTCACGAGCCTTTCCCAACAACACAGTTATAAAGTAAGACAATTAGCAAATTAAATAGAAAATAGGAACACGAATAACAATAACGAGGCTTTATACAAGGAATACCGGTACCAAGTCAATGTGCAGGGGTACGAGGTAGTTGAGATAATATGTACAGGTAGGGGTAAAAGTGACAATTGTTATTACACATTCACTGGATTAACAAGATGCAACAACTGACAGGTCACAATGGTGGGGATACGTCCTGGTATTCAGGCAGTTTTAACCATAATAACTGCCACAGTAACTGAGACTGGTCACAATGGTGGGGATACGTCCTGGTATTCAGGCAGTTTTAACCATAATAACTGCCACAGTAACTGAGACTGGTCACAATGGTTGGGGTACAGGCCTGCTACACTGCTGCATGTAGGCCTAGGCTGTGTGAGCTGGGCTGCAGTATGGCGGTACGGGAGCCAGGCTAGGACACTACTCTCTCTGGCTCCATACTCGGCTCATCCTTCATCCAGATGTGCCACGTGTTACGGACTGTGTTAGTGCTGCTGGATCGGCAGGTCTCTCACACTGCTCTGGTGGAGTCCAAATGAGAATACCATGGTAAGAAGACGAACCTCTGACGTGGCCATTTATTGTGAGCCAGGCCCAGTGATGTTATGGTGGAAACATGAGGTTAGAGTACTGGTAGGCTCGAGGCCCGTTGACGTTCATCATCTAAATGAAATCTAGTGCCTTCAGGAAGTATTCAGACCCTTCCCTTTCTCCACATGTCATTACACAACAGTCTTATTCTAAAGTGGATTCGAAAAAAATAATAATCTCATCAATCTACACACAATACCCAATAATGGCAAAGTGAAAACAGGTTTTCCGAGACAGGATTGTGTCGGGGCACAGATCTGGGGAATGGTACCAAAAAAATGTCTGCAGCATTGATGTTTCCCAAGAACACAGTGGCCTCCTTTATTCTTAAATGGAAGAAGTTTGTAACCACCAAGACGACTCCTAGAGCTGGCCGCCTGGACAAACTGAGCAATCGGGGGAGAAGGGCCTTGGTCAGGGAGGTGACCAAGAACACGACGTAAGCTACTCCTCAGTAAAAGGAATATGACAGCCCGCTTGAAGTTTGCCAAAGGGCACTTAAAAGGACTCTCAGACCATAAGAAACAATATTCTCTAGTGAGTCTGATGAAACCAAGATGGAAATCTTTGGCCTGAATGCCAAGCTTCACGTCTGGAGGAAACCTGGCCCCATTCCTACAGTGAAGCATGGCGGTGGCAGCATCATGCTGTGGGTAGTTTTTCAACTATAGGGACTGGGAGACTAGTCAGGATCGAGGGAAATATGAACGGAGTAAAGTACAGATATCGTTGATGAAAACCTGCTCCAGAGACCTCAGGACCTGAGACTGGGGCCAAGGTTCACTTTCTAACAGGACAACGACCCTAAGCACACAGCCAAGACAACATAGGAGTGATTAGGGACAAGTCTCTGAATGTCCTTGAGTGGGCCCAGCCAGAGCCCGGACTTGAACCCAATCAAACATCTCTGGAGAGGACCTGCAAAGAAGGATGGGAGAAACTCCCCAAATACAGGTTTTCCAAGCATGTAGCATCATACCCAAGAAGACTTGAGGCTGTAATCGCTGCCAAGGATTTTATTGATTTTATTTTATTTATCCGTTATTTTACCAGGTAAATTGACTGAGAACACGTTCTCATTTGCAGCAAAGACCTGGGGAATAGTTACAGGGGAGAGGAGGGGGATGAATGAGCCAATTGTAAACTGGGGATTATTAGGTGACCGTGATGGTTTGAGGGCCAGATTGGGAATTTAGCAGGGACACCAGGGTTAACACCCCTACTCTTACGATAAGTGCCATGGGATCTTTAATGACCTCAGAGAGTCAGGACACCCATTTAACGTCCCATCCGAAAGACGGCACCCTACACAGGGCAGTGTCCCGAATCACTGCCCTGGGGTATTGGGATATTATTTATTTTTTTAGACCAGAGGAAAGAGTGCCTCCTACTGGCCCTCCAACACCACTTCCAGCAGCATCTGGTCCCCCATCCAGGAACTGACCAGGACCAACCCTGCTTAGCTTCAGAAGCAAGCCAGCAGTGGTATACACGGTGGTATGCTGCTAGCACAGGGTGCTTCAACAAAGTACTGAGTAAAGGTTCTGAATACTTATGTAAATGTAATATCAGCTTTATAACATGTTCTAAAGATTTCTAGAAAACAGTTTTTTCTTTGTCATTATGGGTTATTGTGTGGAGATTTAGGGGGGGGAACTATTGAATCCATTTTAGAATAAGGCTGTAACGTAACAAAAATGTGGAAAAGGTCTGAATACTTTCCGAATGCACTGTAGGTGAAATTCTGTGTTTAGGCTATTACTATCGACGGATTACTAAAATGGACTGCAAATGCAGCCTAGGCCAATACAAACAGATTGAAAGGACTTTTACAGTAGATCTACCTACCAGTCCTTAACTGTGTGATGTAGGCTACTGTTGACTAATCTCTCACCATCCAGGAGTACAAATATAAAACACTTCCTCTTAAAACAGAGAGTACAATTTGTGGAACAATATCCCAGAAAATAAAAACTTACCAAGGGCAATGGGCTAACGTGACTACACACTACCATCCATCTACCATCCCATCCCTACCCTGGGGCCAGCTGGCTCCATACTCTCCCCTAACCCGACCGTCTCCCAGATGCTAGAACAATGCAGCAGTGTGTCTGGCCCTAAGGTGTGGGTTGGGAGCAGGCCTCCAGGCCTCCCAACAATGCAAATAGCTCCTCGTTGGGTTGACGGATTCCAGGGATGAATTGTCCCCCCCCCCTCCCCCCTCCCCCCTCAGACTTTGGTCCGGAATTGGGTGAAGAAAATTATGCCATTTCATGTGCTGCCACAATGTAGTTCACACAGGAATTATATTCAAAACAGCATTAGGCTACTATATATGGGGGAAAACACCACAGGGAAAATCATCTTTGCATATTTAAACTTTGACATTAACAACTGCACAGAAATTCAATACATTTTAAAGGCATCCAAATTTTTTTCACTTCCAAAGCTACGAAATGAAATTAAGGCTGTAGGAAAGTGGTTGATTATATGGTGGATAAGGCAGCTACTGTGTTATCCCTCGCTATCCCTAACCAAGCGGCCAGGGTAGTCTTGTTTTCAGGGAGGAGGACTACTTCTTCACTAATCGCTCCTCCCACTGCTTTCCTTCCTAATTAGTGATGTGTACAAGTTAGTGGATCCCTTCACTTTAAGTCATTCTGATTAGTGATTGCGTATATCGGACTGAACTAACCCTGGTGGTCTGGCAGTGTGATCCAATCCTCTTGCATTTCACTGACAAATTAAGAGTCAAATTGTGGCTGCATGCTCTTAATTCCCCTGACAGCTTGAATCAGAGTCAGTATAAGAGGTGATAGGGCGTAGATGTCACATAGGAAACTGGGCTCTGTAGTTTTTTTTATATACTGCTGTGATTCCTCTTTAACCCTGTGTAAAAACCCTGTAATTACTACAGTAGCTAACAACATTGTTAGATAGGATTTTAATAATTGCTTTGTATTTGGGTAGCAATGGTGTTGGGCAGGTTTTGTAATCACACAAGTGGAATGTTCCATCTCACCCAGAGGGTGTTTCATAGTCCTACGATGAATATTCCAAAAGTGATTTATTTGCAGCAATATACACATTCATCATTTTGGTATTGGGAACATCATCAAGTAATCAATCGTTGATATCAAGCCTAGGGGAAAGAACCCTTGGTGATGGTCTGTCATGGTTTCTGTCCTTCTGTACATACAACCTGACAATGTATAGCTTGGTAATTACATAATAATAAAAACATACCATAAAAAAAACTATTAACCCATAAATTGTATGGGTTGACAAGGTCCAGATGGTGCCATGACAACCCATGCTGCTGCCAGCATACATACACTACATGAACAAAAGTATGTGTACATATGCTCGTCGAATATCGCATTCCAAAATCATGGGCATTAATATGGAGTTTATCCCCCCTTTGCTGCTATAAAATCATCCTTCCTCTGGGAAGGCTTTGCACTACATGTTGGAACATTGCTGCGTGGACTTGCTTCCATTCAGCCATTGGAGCATTAGTGAGGTCGGCACTGATGTTGTGCGATTAGGCCTGGCTTGCGGTAGGCGTTCCAATTCATCCCAAAGGTGTTCGGTGGGGTTGAGGTCAGGGGATCTGTGCAGGCGAGTCAAGTTCTTCCACACTGATCTCAACATACCATTTCTGTATGGACCTCGCTTTGTGCACAAGGGCATTGTCATCCTGAAACTGGAAAGGGCCTTCCCCAGAACGTTGCCACAAAGTTAGAATCGTCTAGAATGTAATTGTATGCTGTAGCATTAAGATTTCCCTTCACTGGAACTAAGGGACCTAGCCCAAATCATGACAAACAGCCCCAGACCATTATTCCTTCTCCACCAAACTTTACAGTGGGCACTAGAGGTCGGACGATTAATCGGAATGGCCAATTTATTAGGGCCGATTTCAAGTTTTCATAACAATCGAAAATATGTATTTTTGGGCGCCGATTTCCGATTATTAAAAACAAAAACAAAATATACCTTTTTATTTAACTAGGCAAGTCAGTTATGAACACATTCTTATTTTCAATGACGGCCTAGGAACGGTGGGTTAACTGCCTTGTTCAGGGGCAGAACGACAGATTATCACCTTGTCCGCTCAGGGGTTCCAATTTTGCAACCGCACAGTTAACTAGTCCAACGCTCTAACCATTGCACTCCACGAGTAGCCTGCCTGTTACGCGAATGCAGTAGAAGCCAAGGTAAATTGTTAGCTAGCATTTAACTTATCTTATAAAAAACAATCAATCATAATAACTAGTTATAACTACTAATCCAGTTTAGCAGGCAATATTAACCAGGTGAAATTGTGTCATTTCTCTTGCGTTAATTGCACGCTCAGGAGTCAGGGTATATGCAACAGTTTGGGCCGCCTGGCTCATTGCGAACTAATTTTCCAGAATTTTACATAATTATGACATAACATTGAAGTTTGTGCAATGTAACAATAATATTTCGACTTAGGGATGCCACCCATTAGATAAAATACCAAACGGTTCTGTATTTCACTGAAATAATAAACGTTTTGTTTTCGAAATGATAGTTTCCGGATTCGATCATATTAATGACCAAAGGCTCGTATTTCTGTGTGTTATTATGTTATAATTAAGTCTGATTTGATAGAGCAGTCTGACTGAGCAGCAGCAGGCCCGTAATCATTAATTCAAACAGCACTTTTGTGCGTTTTGCCAGCAGCTCTTCGCAAGCACAGCGCTGTTTATGACTTCAAGTCTATCAGCCTAATGGCTGGTGTAACC
Organism: Oncorhynchus keta; assembly: GCF_023373465.1. NCBI lineage: Eukaryota > Metazoa > Chordata > Actinopteri > Salmoniformes > Salmonidae > Oncorhynchus > Oncorhynchus keta. The sequence goes on along the minus strand of NC_068440.1, from coordinate 24,178,484 downwards.
AATGTGAAATGGCTAGCTAGTTAGCTGGGTTTTAGCTTCGCTTTTAGATTTGGAGTAGATATTCCCCTTGCGCTGCAAGGGCCGCGGCTTTTGTGGAGTGATGGGTCACGATGCTTTGAGTGTGGCTGTTGTTGATGTGTTCCTGGTTCGAGCCCAGGTAGGGGCGAGGAGGGGGACGGAAGCTATACTGTTACACTGGCAATACTATAGTGCCTATAAGAACATCCAATAGTCGAGGTTTCCACCACTCCAGCCAATGCTTGGCATTGCACATGGTGATCTTAGGTTTGTGTGTGGCTGCTCGGCCATGGATACCCATTTCATGAAGCTCCCGACAAACAGTTATTGTGCTGACTTTGCTTCCAGAGGCAGTTTGTAACTCTGTAGTGAGTGTTGCAACTGAAGACAGATTATTTTTACTCGCTTCAGCACTCTGAAGTCCCGTTCTGTGAGCTTGTGTGGCCTACCACTTCGCAGCTTATCCATTGTTGCTCCTAGACGTTTCCACTTCACAATAACAGCACACACAGTTGACCGGGGCAGCAGGACAAAAATTTGACAAACTGACTTGTTGGAAAGGTGGCATCCTATGACAGTGCCATGATTAAAGTCACTGAGTCCATTATATTGCCAATGTTTACCTATGGCGACTGCATGGCTGTGTGCTCAATTTTATACACCTGTCAGCAACGGGTGTGGCTGAAATAGCCGAATCCACTAATTTGAATGGGTGTCCATATACTTTTGTATATATAGTGTATGAACCTATTGTAACCTTTTCACAGAGAGAATTGCATGTGGGTCAGGAAGGGAGGGTATGAAGGGGTAGCTAGCTGTCAAGCTGCTTAGACTTGATTTACCTCTCCTCCTGTCCAACCTAGCCCGTGACACACCATCTATGGATTCTGGGGAGTCATCTAGCACAATGCCTCTAATTTAGCTGCTCCAACGGGAGGGGAGAAATGCGCCAGAGGTCATTCTGCATTCTGCTCTCCACTGTGCAAAGCAGAACAGAGAAGGGAGGGGGGCAGGGGTGCGGTTCACCAGCTAGCAAAGCAAGCTAGCAATCAACCAAGGTAGTTGCTGGGGCAACAAAAGCGTTTGTTGAATGGTTGCAAGTGCATTATACTCTGGCACAGAAGAAAACATACAACTCCAGGCAAATGTTAACAGTAGATAGCTAGCCAGTATGTGTACTGTCCCTGAAGCTATGGAAATATATATAATAACACCCTAAGGTAGCTAGCCACCAATGTGACTCCCATTACTTGTACGTGGAATAGCACGTTAATGGGAGTCACACTGTCACTGGGCTACAGGCTAGCCAGATTTGTTTCGCTAGTAATTGGTTTCTGTATAAATGTCACCATTAAGCACATTTTAATAAACGTGAGCTGTAGCTAGGTATTTAGATTAACATGGGAGCATTGGGTAGGCTAGCTACCATTAACTATCAAACACGTCTGATTAGAACTAGCAAGAAGCTAGCTAAAAAGTAGCTAACGTTAGCGAACTAGGAAGCCAGCTGGATAGCCTCTCGCGGGGAAATGGAACTGCCAGGGAACTGAAACTCAGCTGTGCGTAAATATTAGCTAAGTTAGACACAACTCAAAATGATAACCATAAATAACGCTGTAGACACTTTACCTGCTTGGTCGGATCATTCCTTCCGTGCTCAGAAGACAGGTGATGTCTCAAAAGCAAGGCCCGCTTGTAATTTCGACTGCCTTTCACCAGCTCGTCGTTGTTTTTAGTGGCAATGTTGTGACACCAGGAGCAAGACATAAGTCCCGTCTCCTGGCAAAATTTGAGCCATGGGAACTCCTGTCGCCATGATGCTTGGAATGGCGAATGTTTCTGGAGTAACGTCTGCGGTCTCATTTCTACCCAAGACTTCCTGGCACCACCCGTTTCCTGCTCCCCGTCTCCCCCGCTCCCCGCTTCGCCTCTGTCCTCGCTGTTCAGGCCGTTACCCGCTGTCCAGTTACTCCCTTTCCTGGACTCGTCTTTTCTGACAGTTACTGCCACCCAACCGACACGATCATCTCCGTTCCCGTCTGCCCAGTTGCCCCCTTCCGGGTCCTCTTCCTCCTCCGCCTCTGGTTCTGTGTTATCGCTGACAGATCCCCCACCCTCCACTCTCTCTTGCGATGGTCCTTTTGCCCCCAGATCCCTATCCTCTTCTTGATCTGGTCTGTTCCCGTTCAAATTTCGGTCTTGACAGGCCTGGGCCTCCCAGCTGTTACTGTTGCTCCCCCCGACACCACTGGAACCGGTTACGGCTAATCCACCTCCTCTGAACGCCAGCGACCTGCGGTTTCTCTCCCCAGACATTTTCTTAATATATTAAAATATACCACTTTCTTAACAATATCCCTATCGACTAATGTCGATATATTAAAGTATTATATGTTGCGGATCCGAATTAAATGTCTGTTTATCGTTTTTTCCTACTTTGGCCTCCTGGTGAGAGTATGTAGGTTATGCGGAAATAAATAAAGCTTTAAAACGCATAATGAATTTCAGGGTTCTAGCTGCGTCCGCGCAGGCCCTACAGAGGTCGAATGGCAACGACTTTCCCCACAATGCACTTCGACCAGAGAAAGGGGGGTCGTGGGGGGTCATTTAAAGGAAGATGGGGGTGCTGTTCTTTTGTAGCTCAACGCTGTTTACAGCAAGGGGTCTTTTGTGTGAGTGGCTGCACCCATTTTCCGCGTGCTTTCATCTTTGGTTTTGCTTGTCTCCAACCAACAAATCCTTGTCCTCCTTTCAGACCTCCTGCCAAGCGGGGTGACGGTCCCCTTGTATTTAACTGCATCAAAGTCATCATCTAGTGCGCACCTATGGTATTTGTATTACATTAATTTCAATGATCCAACCAAACGCACAAGGTGTGGTGGTGATTTAGGAACATACAGATACTAGATACTCTCCTAGGCGGTGACACAGCTACCAGGTGAATGATTAACACTTTCATGGTTCTTTGCGTTCCACATTTTTCTCCATTACTATTTCGTGATTTCCAATATTTTTTATGCAATCCAACATCACCCAGTTTTTTTTATAGGCATATAATAAAATAAAGTCAAACAAATGTTGTCCAAATAAGTGTATATTTTGTTGAAATTAATTATGTGAAAAAACACAGCAATATCCGAAACTGTAATAATAAATAACAATCCAAATACGTAACTAATAATTGATTGGAAATGTATACAGTCCAACGCAGCCGAGTGGAATATATATATTTTCATTAGGTTTTATATATGAATAAACCAAAATTAGTAGTGTGTGATGATACAGTAAGTAATACGTAATACGTAAGTAATACGTTTATGTTTAGATAACACCAAAAACATAAAACATTTGTTTAGGTATAACTGACATTTTTTCGTTTTTCTCCCACAGATTATTGAAGTTACACTGCCACAATCAATATGTGAATATATATTGATCTAAAACCTAGAATAATCCCATGGAAGCCTGCTCCTGACCATTTGCTCCTGCAGGTGGCAGTAGTCTTTCATGATTCGCTGAGTTTTCTGACTGACAGCACTGTTCTAGTAATGCGTTGTTAGGCCTAGCGTCCAGTTTCGAAACCAGTAAAGGACTAAACTAGGACACAGTGTGTGAACATGATGGGGAGCGTGACCCACTCTGTTTCTGGTAATGGCAGGTGTATATAAAGCCTTGTCAGGTCTAAATCCAGAGTGAAAGGGAGGGTAATACAATATGCATACCCATACAACCAGTCTCTCCATTAAATGGCTTAAACGTATGTGTTATACTTTTTATTTTTAATTAAGTATTTCTTTGAATGCAAATTAATAAAGCAGTCTGACTGAGCAGCAGCAGGCCCGTAAGGGGGGCTGGCGTGTCAACAGACAGTCTATAGACAGTCTGGTTATAGTCTGAGTCAAAACTCATATTGGGTGTATATCAATTAGGTTACAGGTCAGATTGAAACCCAGTCTGGAAGGTCACTCTGGGGCCACATTAAATCCACTTGTGTATGTTCAGAAAGACATCAATATGGCTGTCCTACAATGAAATATAGAACAATTACTACAACGAAATGTGAAATATTAGTTTGTCAGCCTTGACGCGCTGAAATAGACAGCTTGATTACATGTTACACATTGAAACACGTGCCTGGCTCTGGTTGTGTTCGTAAATTCAGAGAGTTTAGCTCTGGGAGCCCACACTGGACGCGGTGTAGGGTTGATCCAAGCGTTCTGACATCACAACAGCAGTCAAGCACCAAGCTAACGTTGCCTAGCTTACTAGCTACTTCCAGACACATATGAGAGAACATCTCACTCTGAACATTTTACTCACCCTAGAAGAGCTGGTGAGGCTGTTTTCATTACCTTTATTTAACTAGGTGTAACAGTATAGCTTCCATCCGTCCCCTCGCCCCAGGATCAAACCAGGGACCCTCTACACATATCAACAACCGACACCCACAAAGCATCGTTACCTATAAGTATCGTTACCTATCGCGCCACAAAAGCTGGGACCCTTGCAGGGCAAGGGGAACAACTACTTCAGGTCTCAGAGCGAGTGACGTTACCAATTGAAACGCTATTAGCGCGCACCAACGCTAACTAACTAGCCATTCCACATTGGTCACATAGGCTAGTCAGTTAATAACACATTCTTATTTACAAATAAATTACGGTCTAGGAACTGCCTTGTTTAGTTTTTGTCGACGTTTACTGACAACGGCCATATTCAACGGGTGTTGAGCATTTGTAAATTCATTAGTTATTCTGCGCTCTGGCACACTCAGACGAGAGCTCTCTGAAGACGAAGTAGATAGCCAGAGCGAATTTACGAACGCACCCTCTGTTTACACCTCTACGTGCTCTTTCTACGGCTTGACGTCACAGAGGACCCCACCTACCGCATGTGAGTGCACAAGATTGCAGGAGCGAAGTGGGGAACCTGCAAGCTTTTGGATCAAATAAGAATAGCAGAAACAACAAATAGCGTGAGGATGGAGCAAGCAGATCAAGGTAAGATATTTGTTACAGCATGCAAAATGATAGTACTATTACTGACAACCATTTTAAAACTCTGTTTAGTTTGTTTCTAACCAAAGTTAGCCAGCTAGCTGTAGGCTAATCAGAGCATATGCTAACTAACTCAAATTCAGCCTTCTGCAGAAGCTTTAAAAAAAAAAAAAAATCTAAAACAAAGAATGTTCTCGTCTTCGATATACCCAGAGACAATAATATGCAAGCCATTAATCTCAAACCAGACAAGTTAAACATTGTACAATGTTCCTGTTCTTTGAACGTGGGAGGAAAAACAATACACATAAGACAAGGAAGTTTGTCTAGTCCTCGAATTTAAAACCCAGCCTCAATTGTTAACGTTACTTTGTTGCACGCGTATGAAAGAACGTTGAAAGAGTCATAATATTGGTTCAAGCATTACATTTATGTGTTGATTTGCTGTTCTTTTCACTGAAGTGGGTTGAAAATACAGTTTACCATATGTTTGCTCCAGGAACGCCCACACACCACACCTTGCTCTAGATGTGTCATACATTCCTTACTGTGTACAGATTGTTCTTGATCATTCACATGTGTGCCTTTTTTACCCATTGTTAAGTTCACTGTATGTCTTTCGTCGTTTTAAAGGTTTGTGAACAACTTCTTTATCTCCGTTGTAGACAATGTCTCTGATGGCACAGTTGTCACAATTACATTTTCACACTTTGAATGTACTATGTGTATGATGATGTTACGTTTATTTGATAGGCCTCATCACTAAAGTGTACTAGGTTATGAACAGCCTTAGATTTGCACTGTTCTTGTGGTTATTTTTTATTTTATTTAACTAGGCAAGTCAGTTAAGAACAAATTCTTATTTTCAATGACGGCCTAGGAACAGTGGGTTAACTGCCTGTTCAGGGGCAGAACGACAGATTTGTACCTTGTCAGCTCAGGGGTTTGAACTTGCAACCTTCTGGTTACTAGTCCAAAGCTCTAACCACTAGGCTACCCTTGTGCTGTTGACAGAATGTTGTCTAGTAGTCTATCAGCACTTTTTCAGTTTTCCTGCCATCTCGGAAATGGGTAAACACTTAATGTCTCTACAGGTCTAGCCTATGGTTTTACTCCCAGAATGATATACACCTTTCACATTAACAATCCAGGTAGTAACCTATGCCACTTGAGTGTCATTTTGAGGAGGAGCATCACTGGGAGAATCTGAATTGCATACTCCTCGCTTCCTAACTCCCTCCACCTTCTCAAAACCCATTGGAGGAGAAGGTCAGAGGGGAGGGACCTCTGGCTTTCTCATTCAATGGTTTTTGAGGAGGCGAGGAGTATGGAATGAGATTCTCCCACTGTCTATGTCTGCACGCCAGTCCCCTATGACCCCTCTGACCACTTCCCTGTTCTCTTCCCTCCCCCCCTCAGTTTCCCATTCTGCCCAACATCCCTCTTGGGAGGTGATTCGATGCAGGGCCAGACAGGTAGCAGCTGAATGCATCTTTCCTGGCTTTGATTACTCCCTTTCCTCTCCTCTCCTGCTGGGCAGCCATCTGCCTTGTGCCTCCCTCTCCTCCCTCCTCTCCGTTCATGTCTGCTTGCCCACTTCTCACGTCTCACTGCAGCTGGTATTCAGGCCAGGGAGCAGCGTGTTGTTTAAACAACAGATTGCAGGATGATGCCAGAGACACACGGTGTCTTGTTTGTGTACTTTGCAGGAGGGGTTGCCAGGTAGGAAGGCCTCTGACCTGCTTGTCTTTTTCTTCTATATAGATTATATTTTAGTCACCTGTCATGAGCAGGATCAGCATCCTTCGGCACATAGAGGTGATGCTGTTTCCTGAGGTCCATCTGCTTGTTCACGCACGCACACACACAAAATTACCTTTTGATACCTTTTGTATGTTGGTGCTCATCAAAAGCAGACCTGGCATTCAATACAAAAGGCAGCGTTGTTCACATGCCAGCAAATATTACCCCCTTTTTTTATGACCTTTTAATTGAAAATAGTTAGTCCCAGTGTACACTGGATATGAAACAGCTCTGTTGCCAAGATTTTCATCAGGGTGACTCATGATGGGACAACCAGTCAACGGTTTTCTTCTTGTCAGGCAGCTGTCATGGCAACAGTGAGATGTACAGTTTGTTTTTAGTGCTTCAGGTAAAAGCAGTAGGAGAGCCTGTGTCTGACTGCACCTACATCTGGAGCCGAATTGACCAATATCAGCCAAACATTGTGCCTAAATAGATTGAAGAGCACTTTTTAAAAATGTTTAATATAGTGTCTTTTGCAGGTCTATCTTTCATCAGAATTTAAGGTAACCTTAATGACAAAGGCCTAAAAAGGAACTGTTTTACCAGGGGGGAAATGCCTTTTATTGTAGGGTTTACTGGTGTTACTTAGGGAATGGCTCCAGTTCAGTAAACATATACACTACAGGTGAAAAGTTTTAGAACACCTACTCATTTGAGGGTTTTTAATTATTTTTACTATTTTCTACATTGTAGAATAATAGTGAACACTTCAAAACTATGAAATAACACATATGGAATCGTGTAGTTAACCAAACCCAAATATATTTGAGATTCTTCAAATAGCCACCCTTTGCCTTGATGACCGCTTTGCACACTCTTGGCATTCTCTCAACCAGCTTCATGAGTCACCTGGAATGCATTTCAATTAACAGTTGTGCCTTGTTAATTTGTGGAATTCCTTTTCTTCTTAATGTGTTTGAGTCAATCAGTTGTGTGGGGGGTATACAGAAACTAGCCCTATTTGGTAAAAGACCAAGTCCATATTATGGCAAGAACAGCTCAAATAAGCAAAGAGAAATGACAGTCCATCATTACTTTAAGACATGAAGGTCAGTCAATACGGAAAATGTAAAGAACTTTGAAAGTTCCTTCAAGTGCAGTCGCAAAAAACATCAAGTGCTGTGATGAAACTGGCTCTAATGATCACCACCACAGGAAAGGAAGACCCAGAGTTACCTCTGCGTCAGAGGATAAGTTCATTAGAGTTACCAGCCTCAGAAATTATAGCCTAAATAAGTGCTTCAGAGTTCAAGTAACAGCCACATCTCAACATCAACTGTTCAGAGGAGACTGTGTGAATCAGACCTTCATGGTTGAATTGCTGCAAAGAAACCACAACTAAAGGACACCAATAAGAAGAGACTTGCTTGGTACCAAGAAACATGAGCATCGGACATGAGACCGGAGTAAATTTGTCCAAATTTGAGATTTTTGGTTCCAACCGCCGTATCTTTTTGTGGGTGAACGGATGATCTCCGCATGTGTATTTCCCACCGTAAAGCATGGAGGAGGAGGTGTTATAGTGTCACCAGCAAAGCACCCCCACACAGTCTGTGGTTTATTTAGAATTCAAGGCACACCAGCATGGCTACTACAGCATTCTGCAACAATGCGCCATCCCATCTGGTTTGGGCTTAGTGGGACTATAATTTGTTTTTCAACAGGACAATGATCCAACACACCTCTAAGCTGTGTAAGGGCTATTTTACCAAGAAGGAGAGTGATGGAGTGCTGCATCAGATGACCTGGCCTCCACAACCCCCCAATCTCAACCAAATTGAGAAGTCTGGGATGAGTCGAACCGCAGAGTGAAGGAAAAGCAGCCAACATGTGCTTAGCATATGTGGGAACTCCTTCAAGACTGTTGGAAAAGCATTCCAGGTGAAGCTGATTGAGAGAATGCCAAGAGTGTGCAAAGGGTGGCTATTTGAAGAATCTCAAATTATAAAATATGTTCTGATTTAACACTTTTTTTTTTTTTTTTTGTTGGTTACTACATGATTCCATATGTGTTATTTCATAGTTTTGATGTCTTCACTATTATTCTACAATGTAGAAAATAGTCTAAAGATAACCCTTCAATGAGTAGGTGTTCTAATGTTTTTAATGTACTTCTCTGCCTCTTTGTTTAATTGAGCTGAGTTGATACAAACACCCCTTTCTTCCTATTTTCTGTTTCATAGTTGCCATTGGTTACTCACCTACTGTATTTGCTCAGGGGTCCGTTTTTGCTCTCAGCGGTCCTTTCGTTGGTACAGTGCCGGGGAATGTCTTTCTGCACAAAATGAGGCCCAGATATATGTCTTTACTTTAGCGAGCCTTATGCTGTGATGTAAGTTATTTGTGGAGACATTGTACATGTGTGAGCTGCAGTTTACCTCGAGTAGGCTACCACCTCGCTAGTGGGATGTGAAAGGACCAATGAGATGTTTATTTTTCACTCTGACTGATAGTTTGGAGCAGAACTAACAAGAAGCTTGGGCCTATGTCAAGTCTATTTGTAATGTGCAAAGGGTACACAATAATTGTGGTGCGTTCGTTCATACAGACAACTCTGGTCATATTTCTGCTTTGTATGTGTTAGCCTAGGTTTACCTATTGTATTAAAAGCACCTCTGTCACTTTATACACAAACTCCAGAATTCGCTGCTTTAAATTCAGTAGCCTACCCCTCCTCTCCTAGTTAAGCATGCAAGAGTATGTGTGGTCTCAATGGTGCAGAGTACTCTCTGGTAATTTAATCTATTTCTTTTTTTATTTTAGTGCTTTTGATATTGCATGTAGGTCGCAACATTGCTGGGACCATGACTAGCAAGTGAGCTGTGTCACATGGGCTACGCCTAAATTACATTGTGGGACTGTTGGGTTCGGGACCAGTTCTTGCTGGGTAGGAGTCGGACAGAAAGCCAGCAGGAGCGGGCGGGTACGGAATCAAAAGCTGCAGCAGCAGAGGGGGGTGAAGAAATCAGTCCCGCGCAGACCTCTAGTACACAGTACCATGAAATGCTTGCAGGTTCACCGTGCAACAATGTGGCATAATAGGTAGACACAACAGGTGTAGTAGACCTTACAGTGAAGTGCTTACGTACAGGCTCAAACCAATAGTGCGGGAAAAAAGGTGTGTGTGTGGGTAAGTAAAGAAATAAAACAACAGTGAAAATACATTTGAAAAAAGAGTAGTAAGGCTATATACAGACACTGGTTAGTCAGGCTTATTGAGGTAGTATGTACATGAATGTATAGTTAAAGTGACTATGCATATAAAATAAACAGAGAGTAGCAGCAGCGTTTAAAAAAAGGGGTTGGGGGGGCACACAATGCAAATAGTCCGGGTAACCATTTGGTTACCTGTTCAGGAGTCTTATGGCTTGGGGGGTAGAAACTGTTGAGAAGCCTTTTTGTCCTAGACTTGCCATGCGGTAGTAGAGAGAACAGTCAATTACATTTAACATTTAAGTCATTTAGCAGACGCTCTTATCCAGAGCGACTTACAAATTGACTGGGGTCAATGACTGGGGTGGCTTGGATCTTTGACAATTTTTCGGACCTTCCTCTGACACCGCCTGGTGTAGAGGTCCTGGATGGCAGGCAGCTTTGACCCAGTGATGTACTGGGCCGTACGCACTACCTTCTGAAGTGCCTTGCGGTTGGAGGCCGAGCAATTGCTGTACCAGGCAGTGATGCAACCGGTCAGGATGCTCTCGATGTTGCAGCTGTAGAACCTTTTGAGGATCTTAGGACCCATGCCAAACCTTTTTAGTTTCCTGAGGGGGAATATGCTTTGTCGTGCCCTCTTCAAGACTGTCTTGGTGTGTTTGGACCATTCTAGTTTGTTGTTGATGTGGACACCAAGGAATTTTAAGCTCTCAACCTGCTCCACTACAGCCCCGTTGTTGAGAATGGGGACATGCTCGGTGCTCCTTTTCCTGTAGTCCACAATAATCTCCTTAGTCTTGGTTACGTTGAGGGATAGGTTGTTATTCTGGCACCACCCGGCCAGGTCTGGGACCACCTGCCTACAGGCTGTCTCGTCGTTGTCGGTGATCAGGCCTACCACTGTTGTGTCGTCAGCAAACTTAATGATGGTGTTGGAATCATGCCTGGCCATGCAGTCGTGGGTGAACAGGGAGGGCAGGAGGGGACTGAGCACGCACCCCTGGGGAGCTCCAGTGGTGAGGATCAGCTTGGCAGATGTGTTGCTACCTACCCTGACCACCTGGGGGCGGCCTGTCAGGAAGTCCAGGATCCAGTTGCAGAGGGAGGTGTTTAGTCCCAGGATCCTTAGCTTAGTGATGAGCTTTGAGGGTACTATGGTGTTGAACGCTGAGCTGTAGTCAATGAACAGCATTCTCACATAGGTGTTCCTTTTGTCCAGTTGGGAAAGGGCAGTGTGGAGTGCAACAGAGATGGCATCATCTGTGGATCTGTTTGGGCGGTATGCAAATTGGAGTGGGTCTAGGGTTTCTGGGATAATGGTGTTGATGTGAGCCATTACCAGCCTTTAAAAGCACTTCGTGGTTACGGGCGTGAGTGCTACGGGTCTGTAGTCATTTAGGCAGGTTGCATTTATGTTCTCGGGCACAGGGACTATGGTGGTCTGCTTGAAGCATGTTGTTATTACAGACTCAATCAGGTGTTGAAAATGTCGGGGAAGACACCTGCCAGTTGGTCAGCACATGCCCGGAACACACTTCCTGGTAATCCGTCTGGCCCCGCAGCCTTGTGTATGTTGACCTGTTTAAAGGTCTTACTCACGTCGGCTATGGAGAGCGTGATCACACAGTCGTCCGGAACAGCTGATGCTCTCATGCATGCTTCGGTGTTGCTTGCCTTTGGTAACGCATCCCAGATATTTCAATCCAAACTTTTTCTAAACCTTTGTTGGCAAACAAAATATTTCCTATTGATCTCCTTTCATAATGTAGCATTAACCACAAGCGAGCTCTATATTGGAATGCTGTGAACTGAGGAGAAACTAAACTTTTCTCCTTCCTGTATGCTTCAAAACATGTTTTTCTCTGACATGCGGCCTAACCTAATGATAGTAATTACTGTAAGACCAAGGTCATGGCGAAGTTACTCTAATTAGATTTCAATAAGACACTACTGGCTCCATTCAGAGGTCTGGCTATTGTAGGACGTCTTTCAGAATCTGAGGCAGCAACATCCACCCCCACCAGCCAAGACTGAGACGCCACTAACTGACACTGACATCTCTTCCTGTAAGACCTGGTTAAAACATCAAGGAGCAGACAGTTGTCGTATAGAGGTAACTGCCAAAATAAAGGAAACTCCAAAATAGTGTCTTAATAGGGCGTTAGGCCGCCAGAACAGCTTCAATGCTCCTTGGCATAGAATCTGCAAGTATCTGTAACTCTATTGGAGGGATGTGACACCATTCTTCCACGAGAAATTCCATCATTTGATGTTTTGTTGATGGTGGTGGGAAAAACTCTTTCTCAGGCGCCGCTCCAGAATTTCCCATAAGTGTTCAATTGGGTGGGTATATGAGACAAGCACAGACTCCTTAAACCCCCTACGCTACTTTGAGACCCCTCTTTCAAAGTCCCTGAGATTTCTTCTAGCCATGGTAGCCAAAATAATGGGCAACTGGGCATTTTTATACATGACGCTAAGCATGATGGACACCTGTGTAGAAGCCCCTACTTTGTATCACTCATTTACTCAAGTATTTCTCCTTTATTTAGGCAGTTAATCTACCTGTAGATTAGGGCTGAGCGGTACCTTATTTTACGATATACCGGTATTGATGCACGGACAGGTTTGGGTTTTTACTTAACATTCTATAATGTTGTTTGAATGTTTTTAGTTTCTTAAATGTAATGTCCATTTTCTTTATAGTTTACCTCGCTACTTGAGTCATCTCTCTCTTTCCATGCCACTTTCCACAAAGACCAAGCCCTGTCCCGTCACTCAAGGAGCACATTTGTTGTTCCTCGACCACGAGATGCGTTCAGTCTACATTGTCAATGCAGCTCATGCAACAATGCTGTTTTCACTTTGCTTTTTAATATAAATCCACTAGCGTTCTATAATTACACTTTGGTTATGTTTCGTACATCTGCAAACAGCTAGTTTGTCTTTTCTTAGCAAGTTGGTCCTAAGTCTTGTTAGCTGGTTGGCTAGCTAGCTAATAAATGTACTGAGTCAAAGTAATTACCTATACAGCCTAATAAAACCAGTGATGGTGTAGACTTAAATCAGTTTGCTTGAGAAGATACTGTTGCAAAGAGGAATACGCAAAGCTTGAATATGTTAGCTACATGAAGTAGCTAAGAGAGAACATTTTAATGTAGCCAAAGACTATAGGGTCCCCTAGGAAACACTTGTCAACACTTTGGATACTACCCAGTCACAATAACTCCACCCTGGCATTTCATTCATTGTAATTTCTGTGCTATCTAACCTCCAAACGAGCTTCAATGCCATACAACACTCCTTCCGTGGCCTCCAACTGCTCTTAAACGCTAGTAAAACCAAATGCATGCTTTTCAACCGATCGCTGCCTGCACCCGCATGCCCGACTAGCATCACCACCCTGGATGGTTCCGACCTTGAATATGTGGACATCTATAAGTACCTAGGTGTCTGGCTAGACTGCAAACTCTCCTTCCAGACTCGTATCAAACATCTCCAATCGAAAATCAAATCAAGAGTCGGCTTTCTATTCCGCAACAAAGCCTCCTTCACTCACGCCGCCAAGCTTACCCTAGTAAAACTGACTATCCTACCGATCCTCGACTTCGGCGATGTAATCTACAAAATGGCTTCCAACACTCTACTCAGCAAACTGGATTCAGTTTATCACAGTGCCATCCGTTTTGTCACTAAAGCACCTTATACCACCCACTGCGACTTGTATGCACTAGTCGGCTGGCCCTCGCTACATATTCGTCGCCAGACCCACTGGCTCCAGGTCATCTACAAGTCCATGCTAGGTAAAGCTCCGCCTTATCTCAGTTCACTGGTCACGATGGCAACACCCATCCGTAGCACGCGCTCCAGCAGGTGTATCTCACTGATCATCCCTAAAGCCAACACCTCATTTGGCCGCCTTTCGTTCCAGTACTCTGCTGCCTGTGACTGGAACGAACTGCAAAAATCACTGAAGTTGGAGACTTTTATCTCCCTCACCAACTTCAAACATCTGCTATCTGAGCAGCTAACCGATCGCTGCAGCTGTACATAGTCTATTGGTAAATAGCCCACCCATTTTCACCTACCTCATCCCCATACTGTTTTTATTTATTTACTTTTCTGCTCATTTGCACACCAATATCTCTACCTGTACATGACCATCTGATCATTTATCACTCCAGTGCTAATCTGCAAAATTTTAATTATTCGCCTACCTCATGCCTTTTGCACACATTGTATATAGACTCCCCCTTTTTCTACTGTGTTATTGACTTGTTAATTGTTTACTCCATGTGTAACTCTGTGTTGTCTGTTCACACTGCTATGCTTTATCTTGGCCAGGTCGTAGTTGCAAATGAGAACTTGTTCTCAACTAGCCTACCTGGTTAAATAAAGGTGAAATAAAAATAAAAAAATAATACAATTTCAAACAACACTGTTCTCAAAGTGCACACTTCTTTATTCTTCTCCCCCTTTTCGTGATATCCAATTGGTAGTTAGTCTTGTCCCATCGCTGCAACTCCCGTACAGACTCGGGAGAGGCGAAGGTCGAGAGCTGTGCGTCCTCAGAAACACAACCCAGCCAAGCCGCACTGCTTGACACAATGCCCGCTTAACCCGGAAGCCAGCCGCACCAATGTGTCAGAGGAAACACTGTACACTTGGGGACCGTGTCAGCATGCACTGCGCCCGGCCCGCCGCAGCAGTTTCTAGACCGCGATGGTACAGGTACATCCCGTCCAAACCCTCCCCTAACCTGGATGACGCTGGGCCAATTGTGTGCCGTCCCATGGGTCTCCTGGTCACAGATCCATGCTGAGACAAAGCCTGGACTCGAAACAAGATCTCTAGTGGCACAACTTGCATTGTGATGCAGTGCCTTAGACCACTGCGCCTCTCGGGAGGCCCCACACTATTATGTTGTATTTCCATGATTGCAACAGTTCATCCAAGTGTTTAGATCAAGATCAAGTCAAGTCAAATTTGCAACGTTTGGTTAAAAATAAGGCCTAGATTTTTTTGCCTATATCCTGCAGCCCTATGTGGCCGTGTGGAAATGCTCTCAAATGAGTGCAGGAAATGCAGAAATGTATAAAAATGCAGACATTTTTGGGGGTTGACATTTAATTGAACAGAATAAAACAATCAGAATGGAAACATATTGAAATCACTTAAAATGAATGTGTTGCCAGCCTAGGGTCACGCACTACTCATTAAGTAAATGTTTTACTTGTATTATTCAAAAACAAAAAATACCATCATACTGTCAAAAATCTGAAAATTACAGTGAAATGGTATTTGGGCCATATTGCTCAGCCCTACTACCAAGCAGAAGATGGCGATACGCCTGACCAGATCGCAGGTAGCCTAGCGGTTAAGAGTTGGGCCAGTAACCGAAAGGTCTGGTTCGAATCCCCGACCCTAGGTGAAAAATCTACCGACGTGCCCTTGAGCAAAGCTCTTAACCCTAATTGCTCCTGTAAGTTGCACTGGATAAGAGCGTCTGCTAAATGATGATTCCATGTCATGTCAGCTGTAATGTGGATGTGGATGTCCACTCCATACTTCTATCACAGAAGGGTTTGCGTCTGTTGCTTTATTTTCACCCAACTTCCTCCAAGTCCCGTGATGCAAGACAAAGGCCTGTATATGAGGAGGATCACAGAAGGAAACCCTGCAGTCTCCCATCTTTGCTCGTATGCTGCTGTTAACGTTGTTGCTTTTCTTGTTATGCTGCTAATGTTCTCCCCTTTGCAACCCCTGCAACAGCACAGTGCTATAAACCCTTGGCATCGGAAATGTTCGGGGTGCACAATTCATTACAGCTTCTATTACTTTCTGTGAATTCATTACAATGTCTACTTTATGTAAATGAATTACCACGTCTATTACTTTATGTGAATTCATTACAGGGTCTATTTCTTTATGTGAGTTTTTCATCCGACTGTGATTTGGCTGGGCTGTAGGCGAGCCTGGGGGAGCACTAACATTAGACTGAGGGGAGAAACCTGGGCCTGGCTGTAAAAGTCAAACTGAATAACCCGGCTGGTTTTTGGGTTCAAGTGGAGAAAAATGTAGGATTCCTGCTCATAAGATCTTGAGGAAATCGAGACAAATGTAAAGCAAGGAACATCTCCATGGGAGAAGGACATGATTGCCATCTCTGAATGACATTATTGTTGTGAGAGCCTGAAAGATAAGCTGTCTTCTAGCTCAGATTACACCACCAAAATATAGATTTGCTCTCTTTTATTATTTACGCCCAAGGAAAGCTCCCCTCATATCCATGAAGTGCCTCAGTAGAACTCCCTCTCTAGTAGATCGTCACGGGCCTCCTATCATAACACTGGATATCGCAGGCCTCCCCTCTCACATGGCACCCCTGGCTGTGTCCAGGCCTGGACTGGAGACTTGAGTCATCTCCCAGTGTCCCCTTTTTAGGTGTGGAGAAATCCTCGGCCTCTTCATCTCCACACTGTCTGGCTTCTATCCTGCCCCTAACTGACTGACTGGCCAGCCACGGTTGGGCTGGGTCTGGGCTGGAAAGTCATCATCCATCCAGCCAGTGTCTCATGATTCCTGTTTGGGACCCTCCACCATGTGACACGGTGCGCAGGGAATAATCTACTGACAAGTCGCTGTGGAGTATTAACAACTTAAAAGAGCGTCATTCTGTCTGACCACGGTGGCCATTGTGTGTGTTCAAACTCTGCTGGGCAGTGGTAAAATGGATGTCTGACACTGGTCCCGGTTTTGAGGGAATAAGAAAAACAGGAAGCAGGAAGTAAGAACAGTGGCACTCCTTCCTTTGCCAGTTTAAACCCGCTGTTTCATCAGTAGCCTATGTGTAACGGATCATTTTTTAGTTGCCAACTCGGGTTTCTGGAAATGTACAGTTCAGACAAAGAGATGGCTATCTGCTGTTTTGAATCATTATCCCCACTGAAGACAAATACCTAACTTGTAAACCTACACCTAAATGGAGAGGCAGTGCATATTACAGCCAATGTGTTCTCATAATTGTGTTTGCTCTATAACCTGTTAGTTCATATGCTTTGACCCCGTGATATGTAGGGTTAAGGCCGAGACAAGAAGACTGGCAGAATAAATTCAACCACACCTTTTTTTTCTTTACAGAACCGGGGAGCAACAACTGTCCGGTGGAGTCCACAAAGCATGTTGCATGTAACAAACAGTTACAAGACCTACAGCAGGGTCAAGCAAGTTCATGGTTCTGATCTTTTCTGACTACTAAACAACTATTGATTTTAGAACACCAGAGAGTTGCCGCAAAGAATATAGGAGCTTGTTCCACTATTCCAGCACCATTTCAACATCCTCAAATCACCTCTGCTTAGTCTAATACAGGGACAAATAAAAGATTCCAAAGACAATTTAGTCCAATCAACGTAAGCTAAATATGTGGCTGTCCATGGTACTGATTTGTGTGCGTGAGACTCATCCTACTTGTAGAGAAACGCCAATGCCATCCTCTGTTTCATGTTGCCGATCTGGTCTATGGCATACAGTACCCTCTTAGTTTTTGTTGTCCTAGGATACCTGGCTAAAATGCTTGCTTGCTTGCTAGGCTAACTTCCTTTCATGGGCAACGATGTGCCAGCTAATTAACATTAACCTTCTACATCTAGCTACATATTGAACTTCCATCCTCTCAGGCTAGAGACACGGTGTATGAATTTATGGTTGGATCAGAATCACTGTAATAATCATTGGCCAGTACGGTAATTTAATAAAAAGTCCAAATCCCTATCTCTATCCGTGGCTAATTTAGGAAAGGGACAATTTTAGCTAGCTAGCTAGCCACCGGAGGACAACAACACAATGAGATGCAACAATTCATTTTTTTCTTTCTGTCAATGATGTTTGATGTGAAGCCAAATCCAACTGGCTTCCCTTGACACCCTCAGTTTAGCTCAATGCTGAATGGCTATATTCATTTTTTTTAATCAAGGGAGGGCAAATGCTCGCTGGCTTCCTTTTCCGTTCAATGCTACAGGTGGCAACACTATCATACTCTTTTTGACCAGACAGCATCAGATAAGGCTACACATAGCGGAGACAGAAGGAGGGGGGAGTCTGGCTTCAAATCAAATTTTATTGGTCACATACAGATGGCTAGCTGATGTTAATGCGAGTGTAGCAAAATGCTTGTGCTTCTAGCTCTGACCGTGCAGTAATCTCTAACAAGTAATCTAACAATTTCACAACAACTACCTTATGCACACAAGTGTAAAGGAATTAATATAAATCTATGGATGAGCGATGGCCGTGCAGCATAGGCAAGATGCAGTAGATGGTATAGAGTACACTATATACATATGAGATGAGTAATGTAGGGCATGTAAACATTATATAAAGTGGCATTGTTTAAAGTGCCTAGTGATACATTTATTACATCCAATTTTTAATTATTAAAGTGGCTAGAGATTTGAGTCAGTATGTTGGCAGCAGCCAGTCTTTTTGGCCTTCATGTGACATCGGGTGGTGTAGATGTCCTGGAGGGAAGGTAGTTTGCCCCCGGTGATGCGTTGTGCAGATCTAACTACCCACTGGAGAGCCTTCCGGTTGTGGGCGCAGCAGTTGCTGTACCAGGTGGTGATACAGGCCGACAGGATGCTCTCGATTGTGCATCTGTAGAAGTTTGAGGGTTTTTGGTGACGAGCCAAATTTCCTCAGCCTCCTGAGGTTGAAGAGACGCTGTTGCACCTTCATCACCACACTGTCTGTGTGGGTGGACCATTTCAGTTTGTCCATGATGTGTACGCAGAGGAACTAAAAACTTTACACCTTCTCCACTACTGTACCATCAATGTGGATAGGGGGGTGCTCCCTCTGCTGTTTCCTGAAGTCCACGATCATCTCCTTTGTTTGGTTGTTGAGTGTGAGGTTATTTTCCTGACCACACTCCGAGGGCCCTCACCTCCTCTCTGTAGGCCGTCTCGTCCTTGTTGGTAATCAAGCCTACCACTGTGGTGTCGTCTGCAAACTTGAAGATTGAGTTGTAGGCGTGCTTGGCCACGCAGTCATGGGTGAACAGGGACTACAGGAGAGGACTGAGAACACCCCCTTGTGGGGCCCCATTGTTGATGATCAGCTGGGTTGAGCTGTTTCCTACCCTCACCACCTGGGGGTGGCCAGTCAAAGTCCAGGACCCAGTTGCACAGGGTGGGGTCGAGACCCAGGGTCTCGAGTTTAATGACGAGTTTGGAGTGTAAACTATGGTGTTAAATGCTGAGCTGTTATCGATGAACAGCATTATTACATAGGTATTCCTCTTGTCCAGATGGGTTAGGGCGGTGATTGCGATTGTGGACCTATTGAGGAGGTAAGCAAATTGGAGTGGATCTAGGGTGTGAGGTAGGGTGGAGGTGATATGATCCTTGACTAGTCTCTCAAAGCACTTCATGATGACAAAAGTGAGTGCTACGGGGCGGTAGTCATTTAGCTCAGATACCTGAGCTTTCTTGGGAACAGGAACAATGGTGGCCCTCTTGAAGCTTGTGGGAACAGCAGACTGGGATTAGGATTGATTGAATATATCCGTAAACACACCAGCCAGCTGGTCTGCGCTTGCTCTGAGGACACGGCTAGGGATGCTGTCTGTGCCAGAAGCCCTGCGAGGGTTAACACTTTGAAATGTTTTACTCACGTTGGCTGCGGTGAAGGAGAGCCCGCAGGTTTTGCTAGCGGGCCGTGTCAGTGGCACTGTATTGTCCTCAAAGCGAGCAAAGAATTTGTTTAGTTTGTCTGGGAGCAAGACGTCAGTGTCTGCGACGGGGCTGGTTTTCTTTTTGTAGTCTGTGATGGATTGTAGATCCTGCCACATACCTCTTGTGTCTGAGCCATTGAATTGCAACTCTACTTTGTCTCTATACTGACGCTTAGCTTGTTTGATTGCCTTGCGGAGGGAATAGCTACACTGTTTGTATTCGGTCATGTTTCCGGTCGCCTTGCCATGATTAAAAGCACTGTTTGTGGTTGGGGAAGGTTTTAATAGTCACCGTGGGTACATCACCGATGCACTTGCTAATATTCTCGCTCACCGACTCAGCATATAGACAACAAAATTGATGTGAGGCTATCCAGAACATATTGCAGTCCATGTGATCGAAGCCATCTTGATGCTTGGAATCAGATTGGTCAGACCAGCATTGAACAGACCTGAGCACGGGTGTTTCCTGTTTTTAGTTTCTCTCTATAGGCTGGGAGAAACAAAATGGAGTCGTGGTCAGATTTGCTGAAAGGAGGGTTTTGTATGCGTCGTGGAAGTTAGATTAGCAATGATCTAGAACGCTGCCAGCCCGGGTCACGCATTCGATATGCTGATAAAATTTAGGGAGCCTTGTTTTCAGATTAACTTTGTTAAAATCCCCAGCTACAATATGCTGCCTCAGGATATGTGGTTTCCAGTTTACATAGAGTCAAATGAAGTTCTTTCAGGACCGTCAATGTGTTTGCTTGGGGGGGATATACATGGCTGTGATTATAATCGAAGAGAATTCTTTTGGTAGATAATTGAGTTCCTGTATGTTGTTATGATCACACCACGACTCGTTAATCATAAGGCATACAGCCCCACCCTTCTTACCAGAGAGATGTTTTTTTTCTGTCGGAGCGATGCGTTAAGACACCGGGTGGCTGTACCGACTCTGATAACGTATCCCGAGTGAGCCATGTTTCCTTGAAACCCGAGAATGTTACAATCTCTGATGTCTCTCTGGAAGGCAACCTTTGCTCGAATTTCATCTACCTTGTCAAGAGACTGGCATTCCTGTATACACGACCACTGTGGAGAAGTTGCATGGATTCAATAAGTTATTGCTATAATTCTTCTAATATTAAAAAAAATGGTAAAGTTCTACTTGTTGGCAAGAAAGTGTGACTACTCGACCTACAGGTTGCTTTTCTTATATCTCTGGAAGAAGGAAATACAAAAATAAATCACAGCTGTAGTTAGCTTGAGCTTCAAGTCATTTGTAATGAGTGCTTTGTGCTCCCATATAGGAATTCTAAGGTATAACCAATCAAACTCCAATCAGACATCACTAGAGCACATAGATTGTATTATTATTATTATACAACATTCAGATACATGAATAGCATATTACTTACTGGTACAAATTTTGCTGTTAGAATGAAATATGCATTAATAATATCACACTTTCCCTTTAAGATGACGAATGGCTGCCTTTTACTTCGTATTTTTATGTGTGTGTGTACTCTGTGACGCATGCTTTGGTAACCGGCCAACAAGGACCAGCCAGAAAGGCAAACATCCGGGACCTATAAACTCACAAACTTCACACCAACTTTGGAGAGAATGAGGAGGTGCCGAGGTTGGTGTGTGTGTGTGCGCACCTGCTTGCTTGCTTGTAAGGAACTTTGTGAATGGAAGTACTCACTGTAAGGCCTCATTGTGACCTGAATCTTTGTATCACAGCCTTGTCATACTGTAATACTTTCCATATATTTCACTGGTAGAATCATTTCTATAGTTCGCAATCCTACACAGATGGTTGCTAGTAAACACATGGCTCTTACAAAGACAAAAACGGACAAATCCAAGATTCCTATAACAATGGCAGAACCTTGCTCCGTTTAATCCAAGGTCCTTCCTTCCTTACCACTCCCCCGAGTGGCGCAGTGGTTTAAGTCATCACTACAGACCCTGGTTTGACCCCGGGCTGTATCACAACCGGCTGTGATCGGGAGTCCCATAGGGTGGCGCACAATTAGCCCAGTGTTTTCCGGGATAGGGGAAGGGTTTGGCCGGGGTGGCCGTCATTGTATATAAGAATTTGTTCTTAACTGACTTGTCTCATTAAATAAAATAAAATGTAGACCCGTACAGAAGTGGCAACATACAGAACGTATGTGTGACACAATACAAACACTGACCCCGCTACTGGCGAGCACCATGGGAAAAGGATGCACGCTAAGGCTATGCTCTGAAACAGACCTGTGTTAGTGAGCATTGGCCTGAACTGTACACCAGTGTAGGTGTCGTATAGGCTACCATTATCATGGCCATATTTTAAAATGCCTACTCTCACAAAAAGTTCATCTATTCTGTCTGCAGTAGACACTAAACAGCACAGTTCGGCATTGGTAGACTACTAAATACAGTACAGCAAGGCTCTCTCCACACGCTACAGCACAGCTCTGTGTTGGTACATACAGCTGCAGCTACCTGCTCTCTGATACATAGTGTCTCTTTCTGTACAGTAACAGTACAGTGGAGCTCCCAGCTGGACAGTCTGAACTGGATTAGCGGCTCGCTGTAATCTGGGGCACTGCAGATTACGGCTGCTTCCATCTCACGGGCCTGCCCTGTCCCGGGCCTGAGCGTGTCATGTGACCAACCAACAAATGGAACCTCGTTTTTCCCCAAGATGACAAGATGGATGGGGAAGGGGCGATAGAGGGAGGGAGAGAGCGACCAGGGCTGTATACTAGAGCTGGAAACTCGTCACAGAAGAGCTCCTGCATTCCACAAATGCTAGCATAGCCTAGCATCTTTATGGTATTTTCCTTTAAAAACCTCCTGGGTGTGCAGATTCAGAAACTGGATGTGTGGATGATTGCAGCAATCCACCAGTGACCTTTGGGATTATTTCCAACAGAGAAGCCTAGCTACCAGGGGACTGGGAGTGCCTGACTAATGACTGTGGTGGTTGGTGATTGCAGAGGGTGACGGCTAAAGGGAAGGTAACTCATTAACACCACAGAGCAACTGTCGTGACGCCACCTCTGCCTGCCTGGATGAGTGCATGTCATGTGAGCCTGCAGCAGAAAGACAGACCCCGAAGACAGGCTAGGAGGCTAGCCCGGCTGGAGCTGTGTGTGTCCGACCGCAACACAGTGTCACATACTGATACACACACACACACACTGTCATATACACGACACACTGTCACGTAATACACTGTCACATACACACACGAAACAGGAGTACCGTGCATCTACCAGACCAGGAGAGGATAATCGGAGCACTGACTGAACTGTGCCCCAGCTGCATGTGTCCGAGCACATGCAGGCAATCTCAGCTGCTACAGTGACCTGAGTCATTGTGGTTGGACCCAGCCACCTAACCCAGCCTGGAGCCACCAAACCCAGCCTGGAGCCACCAAACCCAGCCTGGAGCCACCTAGCCCAGCCTGGAGCCACCTAGCCCAGCCTGGAGCCACCTAACCCAGCCTGGAGCCACCTAACCCAGCCTGGAGCCACCTAACCCAGCCTGGAGCCACCTAACCCAGCCAGGCAACAGCCATGGACACTCTGGAGCAGGAATACAAGTCGCCGTTTGACTTTGAGCAGGGGGTGAATAGCAGCTACCTCTATCTGTCCCCCAGCGTCATTGTAACACCACCAGGCTCACCGCACGTGACTGTCACAGCCAGAGGTAACCAGAGCAGTGTGTGAGTGAGTGAAGACGTTTGTATTTGTACTGGGGCGTGGATAGGGTGTTTGCAAAGAGAATGAAATTGGGGGGGGGTGCATGTTAACAAAAGGAGATCTCCTTTGCGTTTCTTGATGTGTGTGCGTTTAACTGCGCTCTGTTGCTGTCACATTCTGACCTGCTTAATAAAAGGGTCTGTCTGGGGCAGATGTCAAACGGATGATGGGTGGTTGCTGGGGGTTGAACTGACCACACTGAAAACACTCCTAGGAAGAAACCTAGAGTGGATTGTTGGGATGGCATCAGAGGAGCTTGGTCAAGCTATGACGAGACCACACTGAAAACACTCCTAGGAAGAAACCTAGAGTGGATTGTTGGGCTGGCATCAGAGGAGCTTGGTCAAGCTATGACGAGACCGAACAAAGCTGGTGCCAAAGCCCTTTTAAACAAATATTGGTCAAAAAATAGAACAGTTACATGACTCTGCTGGAATCCCATCATTACTAGTTCCAGATAACCTAGAATAATATAATTAGCTTACACAGGCCACTAAAAAAATATATAGAAAGGTTCAATGACTTAATTTAACAATTTAAAAAACCCTTTTGGCTTGTTATACTAACAGGCTAATTATACGCTGCCATTCTGATGGGATTAACCTCAGTTCTCAACAGACGTGCCTCATTTTAAAGTAGTGGCCTTTATTTTTTGGCTGTGAATACAGAGTACCTATACATTACATTGGAGCAAAAACAATCAGCGTTTTGTGTGATATAGGCTAATCTTTATAGTTGCTACCACATCGTGGGCAGGAGTAGTTTGACACCCCTGTTCGAACCCATATAAGGTAGAAGCCCTCGCGGTCTGGGATGGTGGTATAGATTACACAGACCTGTCACTGTCAGCAGTATGGCTACCTGGACCGCAGACACCTTGAGTGCCACTCCCTCGTCGTCAAGGGGAGGGAGGGAAACAATCGGAAAGGTCAAGAAGAGTTAAGTGAATGTGTTGAGCATTTCTACACAATTTATCTCATAGAAATATTATTTGATAGAGTTGGGTACATTTCTGTTAGATTGATGGTAATTTGAGCAACATTGAAGAGCATGCTTCTACTGGTTCACAATTACTCATGAGGCCAAGCCAGTCTTCTCTGTATTCTCTTGGTGTGATGCCTGTTCGCTGAGCAAACCCACTCGGTTGTTTCTTATTTCCAACACACTGTCCCTTACCCAGGAGCTAATTGTTCAAGTCATCATGGTCTTCCTCATCCCCAAGTCTTAATGTGGCCAACAAGCACTAAGGACCAGAAAGTCACTCAATCTCTTAAATCCGATACATTACTGGTTTAGTATCAAGTCACTTTTTTAGCTATTCATGTAAAGCATGAAGAAAAGTGGGTATCTAAAACAGGCTACTGATGCAATCAATTGTCATCCATACAGGTAACATCCATAGATCCATGTCAGCTGCCGTTCTGTGTCTGAGCTTCTGTTACCACAACAGTTCTCTCTAATACTAATCAATTACAGGACCATCCGTTCCCAGGGTCAAAACCAGATCACAAGGAACACCCATGATTCGTGCTGCGCCGGCCAAAACCAATCAGAGAAAGTTAGGGCTGCATCAGCAGCATGGGAAATTGATTTAACTAAGATGTGCACTAATACTAGTTGACTAGTAATTACATAGTGCATCCTACAGAGCAAGAACCATGTGAGTTTTGATTGTTTTTAATAGATTGATGAATCATTATAAAGTAGGAAGTATAATTGAAAGACAGTAAATCTAGATGTGGTATGAACATTCCCCCCAAAAAGAGAGATTTGAAAATATCCACATTTTTCATAACATGGTTCTTTGTTGCTGCTAGTGATCAGTTATTGGAGTTTTTATTCCACTGACGGCCTTTTCCTCAGTGTCTTTTTGATTGACAACTCTGTTCTGAACTACCCCACTTTCTCTTGCATGGCTGTTTCTCTCCTGCTGAAAAATCTGTCTCCATCCAGAAGGTTCAGCTTTTATTCCTGTTACAATCGAAGAGTTTCATTCCAAAACACTATATATACATTTTCAGAAATATTGGTACGTTTGCTTTTATTGTTTTAAATCAATTCTGAGTGAAAAACCGCCCCAATCTATCTAATCATGGCGTTTGTTCAATGACAGATTTTTCACAAATAATGTCTATCACTTAGTTCCATTTCTGAGAGACAATCCATTGTATTTGCAAAATGCTGTATATCCGCCTCACACTCAGAGAAATAAGTAGTACTGCTAGGTTTTACAGTCAAATATAACTAAATGTTTAATAAAGAACTGTACAAATTATACATTTGTGACATCAATATGTATGTATGTATGTGTGTGTGTGTGTGTGTGTGTGTGTGTGTGTGTTTATTTATTTAGTTTTTATTTGATTGAATACAGTAACATGATCTGTATGTAAAACATCTATGTTTAGCAGATTCTCTTGTCCACAGACAACCGCATATGACAGTCGAATATACAGGATACAAATATTTTCCATTCCAGCTTAACAATGGATATATAGCGTTAAACATGGATGGATATATAGTGTTTTGGAAATGAACTCTTCAATTCCTACAGGGTAGAGCTGTGGCTCAAGGCTGAGAGTCCAACATCAAAGAAGTGAGACTACAATATTGTGTGTGTGTTTCACACCTGCCCTTCAAAAGCTCTCTTAATCTAGCTGGTCCCCCCCTCTACCGCCCCTGGACACTGGACTGTCTTCTTCTTCCTCCACTCCAGAAGGAGAAACACTACTAAGTTGACAGCTATCATTGAACACCTGCTGTATCCTCAAGCCTTTGAGGATCAGAAACTCTGAGTATGTCTCTCTTAACTCTCTCTCTTTTACTCTCCCTGTCTCTCTCCATCCTCCCACTACATCTCTCCAGGTGCTGTGAGACCAGACTCTATCTCAGAGGTAGGGGAGGATGCAGTGATGTCGGTGGCCGTGTCCCCTTCCGTCCCCACCCTGACAGAGGAGGAACAGGAGGAGCTGCGAGATGAACTGCTCAGGGTAAGTCAGGAACCCTGGCTCAAGTCAGAGGTCTAGGTATTATAAGAATGTAGATACTTCCAGTGTTATAATGTATAACAAAAACTCTGTTGTACGAATTACAGAATTTTGGTTCTGGGGGTGAAAAAAACGTTAAATTACATTGGTTTCAGTCAATACTACCCAACCCTGCACCCTGTGTTTCTCACCCCTACACCCTGTGTTTTCTCACCCCTACACCCTGTGTTTTCTCACCCCTACACCCTGTGTTTTCTCACCCCTGCACCCTGTGTTTTCTCACCCCTGCACCCTGTGTTTTCTCACCCCTACACCCTGTGTTTTCTAACCCCTGCACCCTGTATTTTCTCACCCCTGCACCCTGTGTTTCTCACCCCTACACCCTGTGTTTTCTCACCCCTACACCCTGTGTTTTCTCACCCCTACACCCTGTGTTTTCTCACCCCTGCACCCTGTGTTTTCTCACCCCTGCACCCTGTGTTTTCTCACCCCTGCACCCTGTGTTTTCTCACCCCTACACCCTGTGTTTTCTCACCCCTGCACCCTGTGTTTTCTCACCCCTGCACCCGGTGTTTTCTCACCCCTACACCCTGTGTGTCCTCGCCCCTGCACCCTGTGTGTCCTCGCCCCTGCACCCTGTGTTGTCCTCGCCCCTGCACCCTGTGTTGTCTCACCCCTGCACCCTGTGTTGTCTCACCCCTGCACCCTGTGTTGTCTCACCCCTGCACCCTGTGTTGTCTCACCCCTGCACCCTGTGTTGTCTCACCCCTGCACCCTGTGTTGTCTCACCCCTGCACCCTGTGTGTCTCACCCCTGCACCCTGTGTTGTCTCACCCCTGCACCCTGTGTTGTCTCACCCCTGCACCCTGTGTTGTCTCACCCCTGCACCCTGTGTTGTCTCACCCCTGCACCCTGTGTTGTCTCACCCCTGCACCCTGTGTTGTCTCACCCCTGCACCCTGTGTTGTCTCACCCCTGCACCCTGTGTTGTCTCACCCCTGCACCCTGTGTTGTCTCACCCCTGCACCCTGTGTTGTCTCACCCCTGCACCCTGTGTGTCTCACCCCTGCACCCTGTGTGTCTCACCCCTGCACCCTGTGTGTCTCACCCCTGCACCCTGTGTGTGTCAACGTCTCACACCGTCTCTGTCCTCCAACGTGTGTCTCTCTCAGGTGGAGGATGAGGTCATGACTCTTTCTCAGGTGCTGGCAGCTAAGGAGAAGCAGGTGGCAGACATCAAGAGGAAGCTGGGCATCACTCCTCTCAACGAGCTCAAACAGAACATCAGCAAGAGCTGGCAGGAGGTCACCACCTCTACTGCGTACGTGGCTGTACACACACATGGACGCACACATACATAACACTTATACACTTGGGGTGGCAGGGTAGCCTAGTGGTTAGAGTGTTGGACTAGTTCCCGAAAGGTTGCAAGTTCAAATCTCTTAGCTGACAAGGTACAAATCTGTCATTCTGCCCCTGAACAGGCAGTTAACCCACTGTTCCTAGGCCGTCATTGAAAATAAGAATTTGTTCTGAACCGACTTGCCTAGTTAAATAAAGGTAAAATAAAAACACAGGCATACACACACATGCAGGTGTCAGCTCTCACATGCCGACTAGTCAGAGGGGGAATGTGTACATTATCGGTCTCTATATTCTCTCATATTTCTTCTTATTCCGTCTTGCTCTCCCTCTCTCTCTCCTAACAGCTACAAGAAGACGTCAGAGGGCCTGTCCGTAGCTGGTCAGAAAGCCACGGCAGCCTTCACCAGCATGGGCTCGGCCATCAGTAGGAAGTTTGAGGACGTCAGGTGAGGCACACACAAGTCTGCGTCTGAAATGACACCCTATTCCCTATATAGTGCAGTACTTTTGACCAGGTCCCAATGAGCTCTGGTCAAAAGTTCTGCACCGTGTAGTGAATAGGGCGCCATTTTGGAAGCATACAAAGACAGGCTCTTTTTTTTACCACAGAGAGGCCCTAAGCTTAGAGCTGAAGTTTTGTAATGTATTCTATCAAGTAGAGTGGGGACTGACGTGGCAGGCAGGATACACATGCGTCTTATCATGGGAAATGTTTTGTTTGTCTGTACATGTCTTTAACACAATACTTGGCCTTTACAGATTGCAATCTATTTCCAATTCCTTTGGGTAAGACTGTCCCTGCCGGTGCCGTTAGTTAGTTCATCTGTACTAAGTCATTTTAGATGCTGCTTAGATCATTACTCTGTAGGTCGTCTTGGAGTGTTAACCCCTGGCTACTAGTAGAGTTCATATCTGACACTGTACTGCATGGGGTCTTCTGTGCTAGGGGGATTTGGTTCTGTGTGAGATCTGCGAGGATTCATTCCAATGCTTATTGTGATTGCATGACTGTCTGTGTACAGTAGGTCTACATTGCCATACATGACTGTCTGTGTACAGTAGGTCTACATTGCCATACATGACTGTCTGTGTACAGTAGGTCTACATTGCCATACATGACTGTCTGTGTACAGTAGGTCTACATTGCCATACATGACTGTCTGTGTACAGTAGGTCTACATTGCCATACATGACTGTCTGTGTACAGTAGGTCTACATTGCCATACATGACTGTCTGTGTACAGTAGGTCTACATTGCCATACATGACTGGTAACTGAGGCCTGTTTTCACCTCAACATAGTCTTAGTCACTTGTCAATTTAACTTGGATTGAATGATGCATGGATTGAATGTAGGAAATAAAGGATGAATGAAGGAATGTGTCTCTACCTCTCCACACTGGGGCACTCTCTTTCTTTGCTAACCCCCTATCTCTCTTTTTTAATGCTGTCGGATAGCATACGCTCCCTACAGCATTCTGCTAGTATGCCCGTGATGAGGTAAGGGAACACGCACATTAACAACCAACCCGCGGCTTGCTGGAACCCTCCTCTGTAGCACCTTCTACAATAACGTCTCGCAGCTTTGTGGACTTGAGGAAAAACTGGCTTGAGTTCCGACATTTTAAAATGGAAATCACAAACATTAGAAGCTATTTTAAACCTCAAATACACTATAAGTTTGCATTCTCCGCTGTGCAGGAGAATTCCCAGCAACGAGTGATCAAATGAAGAGCCTACATCTGTTGGATGAGATGCGACTGCCAACACCCCTGTAGTTTATAGGGACTGAGGTGCATTTCTGACACAAACATTATTTCCTGATCCCTGTTCTTGTATTCTTAGTGTTTTACCCTCTGGACAGTAAATAGTCTCTATGATCTGTGAAGAGACTGGAATGTGGCCACTCTGGGATCATCTATCGTTATCTGACGACCCATCCAGACAGGGTTCAGTTAACATTCCTTATGAAAACAATGACGATAAATGTGTCTCCTTTTTTATGTATCCCAACCTCCCACCTCTGCTTTCTTCCCTGACCTCCCACCACTGCTTTCTTCCCTGACCTCCCACCTCTGCTTTCTTCCCTGACCTCCCACCTCTGCTTTCTTCCCTGACCACCTCCCACCTCTGCTTTCTTCCCTGACCACCTCCCACCTCTGCTTTCTTCCCTGACCACCTCCCACCTCTGCTTTCTTCCCTGACCACCTCCCACCTCTGCTTTCTTCCCTGACCACCTCCCACCTCTGCTTTCTTCCCTGACCACCTCCCACCTCTGCTTTCTTCCCTGACCACCTCCCACCTCTGCTTTCTTCCCTGACCTCTGGATATGGAAGTTGGGTGTCTGTTAGGCTGTGTACAAAATGGCACCCTATTCCCTATATAGGGTACAACTATGGGCCCTGGTCAAAAGTAGTGCACTAAATAGGGAACACACTAGTCTGCAATATCACTCCTGTTCGTCCCGCTCTACTCACATCCCGTGTCCCTCTTCACAGGAACACAACCACCTTTAAGTCGTTTGAGGAGAAAGTCGAGACTTTAAAGGTAAAAGATGAGAAGAGGAGTGAGTAAGAACTTAATCACTTCTCAGTACATTTGGAGGAGCCCTAAAATATTTATCTTTGAATATTTGGGGAGAAATTCATCAAAACACAACAGATGATAAAAATGAATGAATTTGTCTTCATTTATTCATTCAACATCTTTATCTCTTCCTCCACCCTGCAGGTCAAGATGAGCCCAACGGCATCTCAGGGTGACTTTGGCGATGTGTTGACCTCTACAGCGACCTCTGACCCTTCTGTTCCCGTAGAGAAATGGCCAGAGGCCACACCCATCGCCACCCAGGAAGAACAGCCCCACTGAGACCAACCTGACCTTTCACCCCTGACCCCTAGCCAGGCTGACATTCACTAGAACCATACCCTCTTTCCCCTTCTGTCGCCTCACCTCCTCCCTTCTTCAGCTCCCTCTACAACCCTATAGCACAAAACAACAGAACCAACAACCAAAAAAGAAAAATAAGTTTCCCCAGGAACTAAAAAAAAAAAAGTAATTATGAAAATATTGTTGTGACACCGTAACACTTGTAGGTTTGTAGGACTGTATGTTTCTATTTTAATGTCCATGGTTGAGGAACCTGCACAAGTAGAAGAATATACATTACACTTAATGAGAAACTGTATGTCACAGCAAGTGAAGTTGTGATGGCAAAACTAATTGGTTCACACAGGCCCATATCTTTCCATAACTTTGAGTACTAACAGGCATTTGCTTTTTCTTTTCTTTTGATGTACTCCAACCACTGTAATCACTAGGATGTCATTTCTATTCCAACACTGCAGAGGCTTTCTCTGTCATGTATTACTATCACCAATAGCACCAGTAATGTGGTGTAGAGCACAGCTGAGTAGAGTTAATACCAGATCTGTGTAGCTCACACACTCCTCTCACATCGTAACCATATGGGGGTGGTCTAAATCTGACCTCTGAGCAGTTCATAGTGCTTAACTCTGATATCAGAGAAGGTGGGCCAATGCATCCAGATCAGTGTGTAATGATAGTCGCAGATGCATGATTGGTTATAATGGTGTCAGCTGGCCTTGACCCTCAGGTCAGTGCAATTTACATCACTCAAAGCCTCACAGCATGGTGGGCCAAAGTCCGTATTAGTGCACTTGTCTCACTGGCTTCTCTCTGCTTGGTATGCTGAAACACAGCAGGATAGTCACTGGATGCTGTGTACATCTCTCTGCTTGGTATGCTGAAACACAGCAGGATAGTCACTGGATGCTGTGTACTTCTCTCTGCTTGGTATGCTGAAACACAGCAGGATAGTCACTGGATGCTGTGTACTTCTCTCTGCTTGGTATGCTGAAGCACAGCAGGATAGTCACTGGATGCTGTTTACATCTCTCTGCTTGGTATGCTGAAACACAGCAGGATAGTCACTGGATGCTGTGTACTTCTCTGCTTGGTATGCTGAAACACAGCAGGATAGTCACTGGATGCTGTGTACTTCTCTCTGCTTGGTATGCTGAAACACAGCAGGATAGTCACTGGATGCTGTGTACATCTCTCTGCTTGGTATGCTGAAACACAGCAGGATAGTCACTGGATGCTGTGTACTTCTCTCTGCTTGGTATGCTGAAACACAGCAGGATAGTCACTGGATGCTCTGTACTTCTCTCTGCTTGGTATGCTGAAACACAGCAGGATAGTCACTGGATGCTGTGTACTTCTCTCTGCTTGGTATGCTGAAACACAGCAGGATAGTCACTGGATGCTGTGTACTTCTCTCTGCTTGGTATGCTGAAACACAGCAGGATAGTCACTGGATGCTCTGTACTTCTCTCTGCTTGGTATGCTGAAACACAGCAGGATAGTCACTGGATGCTGAAACACAGCAGGATGTCACTGGATGCTCTCTCTGCTTGGTATGCTGAAACACAGCAGGATAGTCACTGGATGCTCTGTACTTCTCTCTGCTTGGTATGCTGAAACACAGCAGGATAGTCACTGGATGCTCTGTACTTCTCTCTGCTTGGTATGCTGAAACACAGCAGGATAGTCACTGGATGCTCTGTACTTCTCTCTGCTTGGTATGCTGAAACACAGCAGGATAGTCACTGGATGCTCTGTACTTCTCTCTGCTTGGTATGCTGAAACACAGCAGGATAGTCACTGGATGCTCTGTACTTCTCTCTGCTTGGTATGCTGAAACACAGCTTGGTATGCTGAAACACAGCAGGATAGTCACTGGATGCTCTGTACTTCTCTCTGCTTGGTATGCTGAAACACAGCAGGATAGTCACTGGATGCTGTGTACTTCTCTCTGCTTGGTATGCTGAAACACAGCAGGATAGTCACTGGATGCTGTGTACTTCTCTCTGCTTGGTATGCTGAAACACAGCAGGATAGTCACTGGATGCTGTGTACTTCTCTACTGTTGAATGATATATGAATGGTAGTTGTTTTTGTTTCAAAGTGATTTTCATTGTTTACCTTTTCATAAAGATGTGCAATTTTCCTTAAATTGGAAATCTATTGTTCTCGACCTCGACTAATAACTAGATGTCCTCCCGTGTTGGTATTTTCATTTCTCTACAGTGTATGTGGGATGGTCATCCATGTTTTACAGTTGACTTTCTGAGGGAATGTTTTTCTCTTCTGAACATCTTGAGGTATAAAAGAGTGCGATGCGGGATCCTGTTAAATGTTTACTCTTGACCACACTAGGATGATACATACAGTGCCTATAGAAAGTCTACACATCCTTGAACTTTTTTCAACAGAAGTCTTTCTAAGAGGTTAAGTGTTCCTGAGTGGTCTAGTCTGTCCAGAATTAAATCTGCTTAAAAAAAAAAAGAGGCAAGGTTTAAATATTGCTGTCCACCAGTGATCCCCAACCAAATTGACTGAGCCTGGGCAATGTTGACAAAAACGATGGATAAATGTTGCCCTAAGAGTTGTGCAAACTTGGTAGAACTTTAATGGAAATGAGTCACAGATGTAATTGCTGCCAAAGATGCATCCACCAAGTATTAACTCAGGATAGAGAGACTTATCCAATTATTATATCTGTTACTTGTAATATTTTTTTGGTCAAATGACTTTTTCACGTTGAAAATGTGGAGTAGGTTGTGTAGATCTGTAGGAAAAACATTTCATGGGGAGTGTGGACCTTCTATGGGCGCTGTACGTACATTTTAGGACACTAGTGAATATTTGGTTTAAATGCCTAATGCAAGTCCTCCCCTACTGGAAGACGACTGGCCGTATCATGGAATGGATTCATTGTGGAAATAAAAGTTCTGTAAGAAAAGTCCTGGTTCCACCATTAAGACATTATGGCTAATAAAATTTCTTCCAGAGAAGTTACTGTAGACCCTTTGCCCCTATTTAGCCCGACTGCTAAAGGAGTAGGCTGTTGACTTTTCTGTTTAGTCAGGACCTATTTCACAGAGGGTCTCCCGCCTCTTCATTGTGGGCAGAAATAGTTTGTCAGGAACTCTGTGATCAAAAGTGTTCTGGTAAACTGCCAGAGAGTAGGCCTTCAACAGGCACCCTGGCACTGGTCTGGTTTGTCATTGGAATGCTGCCGTATCTACAAAAAACAGTCAAACTGGGTTATTTAACAAGAATGCACTTGAACAGTGCCCTGTCTTGTCTCCTTTAACATTCCTCACAACGTTTCAAATAAATGTCTTTTTATGTTTTCAACATTTTAAGAGGCATGAGAAGAGAATACATTTTCCATCCATTTATGACATTTGTCTGTACCAAAGCATCATGGGGGTTCCTTATATCCACTCTGGTATCACACTGTAAGAGGCAGAGGTAAAAACAAATAGTCATGTCACTGTTATGCAGGGCAGGTTTCAGGAGGTGGACAGGTGTGCCAATAGCTACGTAGATATATAAATAGTAGATATCCCCTTGGTACATTTAGAAATATACTTTTTTTGTATGTAGACATATAAATCTGCTTATTGTAATGAGGAGTAACATGTCTAGAGCAGCGTGTCACCTGCCGGTATAGTTCAGTGGTTACAGATGATATAGTCAAGTACTTGAAGCTTTTTGTTGTTACACTAATCATTTCTATAGTGACATTCTTTGGAGCAGCTTTTGTTTTTCATGTCGGAGCTTCACTCTCTTTGTCTGGGGTTTACGGAGCCTGCTTGGGATTCTATAACCTTCTAGAGACAACTTGATTACTGGGAGTTCTGTTCTGGAACTTCAGAGTCAATACTCTGCACTCCTGCATCACTTTGTTATGTGGTGAACTTTAATGGCTGCCTGGAGGAATGTGGGATATTCCCATTAACAAAGCAGCCTGCCCCTAATTTCAAATCAAATCAAATCAAATTTATTTATATAGCCCTTCGTACATCAGCTGATATCTCAAAGTGCTGTACAGAAACCCAGCCTAAAACCCCAAACAGCAAACAATGCAGGTGTAAAAGCAATTTGAGTCTAATGGTTGATTGGATTTGTCATAACATTCCAGTCTGGTCTGACTTTCGGACGGCATTAATAACAGAACCCTTAGTTTTAGGAGTTCCTCCCCACGATGGTTTAGGTGTTGGAAGTCTGAATCTTCGTTACTTTATTTTTCCAGGGGGTTGATGCTTGATGGGTCACTGGTATTTGAGATGTTTGTGGAATGTGCCAGCGCGGTGTTTGGTGGCCCTACTGTGTACGTGGTCATGCTAAGAGTGGTCAGAGGGGAGAGAATGGGTAATGCCTTGCCACGTTATTGTGTCATGACAGACACCTACAACCTTCAAACAGTCATTTTTAAATGATACTTGTGTTAAGACTATATCCACTGTTTTTCATATGTTGTGGGTCAAAAACGTTTTAGAATCTCTTTTATTACATTTTCACTAGTATATTAGCTGTAAGGGTAATGCGCAAGTAATTTATAATGCATTGTCTATGTTTAGTGTTTTTTCCTGAACAGGGACAATATTACTGACTGGGTGAGGGTCACTTAAGATCATGAATGTGGGTCTCGTCCTGGTGTTTTATAGAGCATCAGTTGAATGATTGTGTACTTCACTTGTTTTGACCTGCTACAATAAAAACCAGCCATGCTTCACATCGAGGGTTAATGGTGATGATGATGCAGGCTCCCGATGCATCTCAGTGCAAGAGGCGTCACTACAGTCCCTGGTTCGAATCCAGTCTGCATTATATCCGACCGTGATTGGGAGTCACATAGTGCAGCACACAATTGGCCCAGCGTCGTCCGGTTTGGCCCGTGGCTGTCATTGTAAATTAGAACAAATTCTTAACTGGCTTGCCATGTTAAATGAATAATTAAATGAGGATGATGCTTTATCTGCACATTGTTGATTTACTTTTATTCGGCAGCAAACAACCTGGTCTCGTCGCTTTAGTGATGTACATTGACGGGGCCATAATGTACTGCCAGTATACCATGTATTACCACCCAAGACCACCAGATGGCAGTGTGGAACAGAACCCTCAGCATTAGTAAGGTTGGGAAAGGGAATATGTTACATATCAATTATTGAGAAGACCTTTAAAAAGTGGTGTGATTAGAATGGTGCTTTATGGGAGAGAGAGAGCATGTGTTTCTTTATGGGTATTTAATATCATTAGGCTACAGCGCATACACACACACTTGCATAGAAGAATAGCACATCAGGTGGTAGTAAAACAGCTGTCAAAAAGTATCTTTATTTCAGTTACTGAACGATCACCAGTAGCTTATAGTACAGAAGCCTGGGCCATGTTCATTAGGGCACACAACGGAAAGTGTTTCAAAACATTTTGCAACCGAAAACAAATGACCATTTCTTATTTAACAAACCCATGTAGTCCCTCTGTCCTTTTTTTCAGTCTGTTTAGTACCCAATGAACACAACCCTGGAGAGTTCTTACACCGAGGAAACAACGACGACAACAGCTGAATGGACGAGCACCACTACATGGTCAGGACCATCACAATGGCAGTTTATAATACACACACTGCAGTATATACAGTCAGTCAGTGAAGAGTTAAAAGTCAGCATGTGTTGATTCTCCCAGAGAGAGAAGATAATCAACATTACATTTATGTTTAGCTTCAATGGACAATAGTGTAATAAAAATGGAAGTTAAACATCATTGGTGCAGTAGGATCCAATGTAAGACATACATAGTCTAAACACATGGATTGCAATAACAGCATCTCATACACTGTCAACTCTCCCACTGTCTATTCTATTGTCTTAGCTACAGCCATAGGATTGTGGTGCAAAATCAAATCTCTGTATGTAGCCTACACGGTGTCTCAGGCTAAATGTTTCGTCGTAACGTTCATCCAACATTCAAACATGGGTGCTTGTGTAGAGTGACACTGTGGTTTAATGATGTCAATGTGCAGAGCCCTAAAATTCTAACATTGAAACGTGGATATTTGTGGACAAGACACAAATGGAGATTACATGATGAGAATATGGGGACTTATGGAGATTGATACAACAACTATCTGATGATGTCACCACAGCCTCCCCCCTGTGTCACCTTATACTGTGAGTTACTCGACACACAAACACACTACACTCTCCTTCCCTTGTGGCTCTCACTGACACCAAATCCAGCCTCCTCTCCTCGATGCTCCTCTATTTACTGTAGTCGGTCTTCCTGCTCCAGTGCCTTAAACATATGCAGTCAGCCAGCAGCTCCTCTCCTCAGAGACCAGCAAATGAGCCCTCAGCTCGTGAGGAGCCCAGATGAGCTGTAGCCACACAAACATGAATGTGCACACACACACCCTAAAGCCTATAGCTTAAGCTAGATGTAAAATACGTCTGCCACCACAAGCCTGATCCATAGGTTTAACAGACTAAACGCCTCCATGCCTTCCCTTGAGCCCTGCTATATCATTAGGACAACAGAAGGGTTGTTGTCTGATTAGTTCTGACTGCCTGTATTTATCATACCAGGGTTGTTGTCTGATTAGTTCTGACTGCCTGTATTTATCATACCAGGGTTGTTGTCTGAGGCCCGGCATGCAGAGCAACAGGGATGGATTAAGGTATATAACTATGTCAATATGAGATGTGATATGAGAATGCAGGACTTGGATATGGTCATATTTATGGGTCCGACCTGTTTTAATAGGTCTCTGTAGCCTCAGACACAGTGAAGGCTGCTGATAGAAACAACACATTACACCCTGGGCAGGGGTTCACAGAACTCACTCTCTGGGCAGGGGTTCACAGAACTCACTCTCTGGGCAGGGGTTCACAGAACTCACTCTCTGGGCAGGGGTTCACAGAACTCACTCTCTGGGCAGGGGTTCACAGAACTCACTCTCTGGGCAGGGGTTCACAGAACTCACTCTCTGGGCAGGGGTTCACAGAACTCACTCTCTGGGCAGGGGTTCACAGAACTCACTCTCTGGTTTCTACCGGTGAGCTCATGGCCCCCGTCTTGGAAAGACAGAGAGCAGTATAGGTCATATGTCTAGCTAGCTGCAGACATGACTGGAGTAATTCACACCACAGCCTCTCTGTTACTCACACGTACTGTAGCGTAATGTGATCTGGATAATATAAAGATATATATAAAATACATTTGCGTTGCTTAACAGGGCCAGTCATTGTAGTACAGCACCCCTGGAGCAAACAGGGTTAAGTGCCTTGTTCAAGGGCAACATCCGTTCGTTTACTGGCCCAGCTCTCTAACCCCGAGGATACAAGACGATATATGTAGCACATCGCTATAATGATGGGAGTTTGGCGGTGTCATGTCAGAGGCCTGTGTGAGTCTGAGTAGTCCTGGGTGGAGTTGACTGTGTGTGAGATGTAGACGCCCCTACAGAGGAATGGAATCCCATATCCCAACATGACTAAATATTCTCCTCCTCCAGGGGGTGCCTGACACCACCATGTAACCTACATTATTATACATTACTGTATGTACTGTGGTTGTCATGGGATCCATCCCTTTATGACTGCATGAGTCTCTGGTTGGTAGCTGCCGCTGATTGCCGGGCAGTGGGCCCCTCTACAGCCTCAGATTCAGACTGCACCAACACGCTTCAACCAGTCAGTTGCACGGGTTTAGGACGCATCCGGACTTTTCCTCGACACACAGACCTGGGTCCAATACGTATCTCTCCATATTC